>NC_061110.1:643959-662247 GCF_015104395.2 Macrobrachium nipponense | reverse complement strand
ATTTCTACTGACGGATGGTGGAATCATGTTCAGAAAACATTTCCCAGGAGAGTTTTGTGTAATACCTTACCATGAAGTATTTTCAAACTGCACTATGGAATCAACAGTGCTACCTGACGTGTGCCTTATCTGTGCACTTTCTGATTAGAAAATAAAAGTTGTTTTTGGGTAGTTTGATTTCGCAAGAATAAGAATGTTTTAAGAAAGAATTATACTTTTAAATTATTTTTCTTTTATTTTGGTAGGTTATGGCCAAAGATGATAGTGCTTTAAGCTGGAATCATTAATGATAAAAGATATATATATTTTAAATGCAAACTTTTAAAAATCAATATTCTAAGAAAGATGAGAATAATGAAAGCCCTTGTTTTTAAATATTGACATTATGAAATTATTTATCCTTTTAATTTGGCAGGTTATGCCCAAAGATGAGAGTGTTTTAAGCTGAAATAATTACAGATGAAAATATTTTTTTTAAGTGTTCTTGGCACATTTAAGAATATCAGTATTCTACGGAAAGGAGAGCTTTGTTTTTAATTATTGGCATTATGAAATTAATTACTTTTCATACATAAAAATAAACAAATAACCAACCGGGAAATACACACTAGAGAGGCACAAAACGCAAGACCAGGATGCTAAGAAAAATGCAGGCAGGACCATCCTACATTTCAAAACTATCTGTCAGCCTGCAATCACGATGTTGTTCCCCGTAAAGACAGAGACAGAGAGAGAGAGAGAGAGAGAGAGAGAGAGAGAGAGAGAGAGAGAGAGGCTTGTCAGTTAAGCAAACGTTGAACGACTCTTCAGCTGAGCAAACGCTTTCGCGACTTTATTAGCTGAGCAAACGTTTGAAAACTGGAGTGAAAGCTGACATCATGATCATCATCATCTTCATCATAGTGGGTCTCACGGTCTTCTGAAACGACACCTCAGGCTAATTCTGCCACGTTTTCGAATGCCAGACAATAAATCTTACTTGACGAGTCTGCATAATTTATCCTCCTAAAACCCCACAACCTAGCCCTATAATTCTATAACCCCAACCACCACTCCCAACTACCCTAAGCAACTGAGTATCAACTTTTTGGTTTTTTGTTTAGGCTCTTATTTTTACAAACATCTAAAAATTTGAATGTAAGAACTTCACATGACTTCTTTGTGTTCTACGATGTTGAATGTGGTAACAATAAGTGAATATATATATATATATATATATATATATATATATATATATATATATATATATATATATATATATATATATATATATATATATATATATTTGTATATAAATAAAGGTTTTTTGCCACGAAGGAAAATGAAAAGCGAGCTAGCCAAGTACTTTCGGTCCTGTTCGGACCCTTTACTGAGGCAAACTGATTTTACAGAGAACAACATAGTCAAAAGAATGCTTAATATACAAACTGACACTACAAGATTAGCAAGTAATAAGGGCGATTTACACTCTACAGAAAGGAGGAGCCGCCTGAGGATACGCAGTAAACCAAGTGATTCTCCCAGAAAACAGTACATTTTGAAAAAAACACGGTAGCATATACAATTTAATATTAAGAATTTTCACACAAATTTTCCCCCAAAAAATTATTGTTAATGAAAAGACGAAAGAAAAAAAAAAAAATAAAATATATATATATATATATATATATATATATATATATATCTATATATATATATATATATATTTATATATGTATATATATATAATATATATATATAATATATATATATATATATATATATATATATTTTATATATATATATCTTATATATAAAATATATCTATATATATATATAATATATATATATATATATTTATATATATATATATATATATATAATCTATATATCGAGCAAGAGAAAGAGGGACGAGAAAAGTATCGAACCAGAGAGAAAGAGACGAGAGAGACAGAAACAGACAGACAGACAGAGACAAACAAAGAGAAAGAAATAATAACTATATACATGTGGGACTAATTTATTAGTTGTTCATTTATTTTCTTTTAAGCACCTTCATAAACATCTTACAAATATATGGGTCCAAATGGTACATTCCCAGTCTAAGATTTAGGTTGTTTTATTAGTGATTTGTATAATTGCCGATTCCAGTAAATTTCTTGAACATAATCATTAGATCTAGCGATTACCGAGGTATCACCCAATTAATGCAATAAGATTTTTCACTCAGATGGATAAACACAAGTGCATTTGAAGTCTGGTCTGTTCTAACTGAATACATATGCTGCTTTATACGTACACATAAATTTTTACTTGACTGACCAACGTAAAACGATGGGCAATCCTTACAAGGACTTTTGTGAAATGATGCTGTTATTTGTTACGGGACTATTTTTAATTAGCATATCTTTAATGGTATTGTTATAGAGATCAATATATTAGCATTAAATGATATAAATATTGATTTTATGGTTTCAAAATAAGGTAAGCTAAGTACACTTTTAGGCATTTCTTTTTCATTAATAGCAACACTATAAAACTTTTTGTGAGCTTTTTGATATCATAAATCAATTAAATGAGGTGGGTAGCAGAGATCGTTTCCCTATCTTTTTTATGCATTCTATTTCTTGGTCTAGATATTGTGGACTTGTGATACGCAAAGCGCGTAGGAACATAGAAGAAAAAAATTGAAATTTTAATATTAAGATGGTGGCCAGAATAAAAATGTACATATGTTAAATTATTTGGGGTTTTCTAGAAATACTGATTTGCATTATATACTTCGTGATCAAGTTGTTCATATATGTATATATATATATATATATATATATATATATATATATATATATATATATATATATATAGTATATATATATATTATGTATATATTATTAACCTATCAACATATCAAAATGTATTCAAATAAAAGAACTCCATAAAAGCAGTCACACAAAAAGACATAACAAAATTTCCCTAAAATTTCGGAAATTCTTCTCTTTAAAAAAAAATAAAATAAAATAAAAACCTTCATGAACGAAGCCTCGAGAGCCGGCGAATGAACGAGTCAAGATAAAAAGTCAACTGAGACAGTAAGAGAGCCTCTCACAAATCAGAAATGTCTATTTGTGTTCTATCACTACATTATCCTGCCAAGCGAGATGAGGCGGATCATCAGCCGAGTCGGCGTTTAAATAGACTGGCACGTTTGCTGAGATAATACCGGGTGGTATACCTTCTTGCTCTGCTCTGCTGTGCCCTTGACAGTATGTCGATTCGTCTCAGAAGATTATTTCAGGTCCTTTTCACTTCCCTCTACCATTTTCAGGTGATTCCAGGGGCTTTTGGCCTTCGCTTCCATATTCCATTTTCCAGGGTACTACAGGTCTTTTTTACATTTACTTCTATCTACCACTTTCCAGAAGGTGACTACAGGTTTATTTTACCTTCACTTCCATATACCACTTTCCAGAAGGTGACTTCAGGTACCTTTTGATCTTCACTTCCATCTACCACTTTTCAAAAGGTGTCATGCGGGCATTTTCACTTCCATCTACCATCTTTGTTCTCCAACTCGTCTCATTGTCGTCCGTCTATTCTCCAACAATTCAACTCCAACAGTTCTACTTTAATGTCGGGGTTATTAGATGGGTTTACCCACCTCCTTCAACACTTCTTAATCTTGGGCTCATGTGAAGATACATCCAAACATCATTCAATTTAGAAAATTATTATTTAGAACTTTACTTTAATCTTTTTATGAAGCGTTGGTACACAAGCATTCTGTTGCCCAAACGAATGAGAGTTCATATAAGGGTAGGTGATATTTTATACAAAAATATACTATATATTTTGCTCTTTTATTAAGCCAAGGATTATCCTCCACATGGCTCTGTATTTTTTCATATTTCTATTTTCTTTAATTTTATATTCTATTCAGTATGGATTTGTAATTTGTTTATTTTCATGTTCTCGTCAACTGTTCTCTGTATATTCTATTGGGCATTTTCCAGAGAACGATTAATTATAATTCGAATGAACTTTTCCGACGTGATTTCCGATAGTTAAAATTCGCTGTTGAAGATGAAAGAAAATACAAATTTGGAAATAAATAATCAAAGATATCTGGAGGACACGACAATGCGATACCTTGAATTACAAAATGAAGATAATCTCTATATTTGTTGATTATGAAAGGGAAAAGATGTAATATTAAGTAGAAAGGTGAATGAGCGAGCAACAGTGAAACATTTTGTATCGGCGCGAGAGGTTAAAAGGAGTTACGAGGATTAGGATGCCTCAAAGACCTATTAGTCTACCCGAGGAGACGTCATGTGCTCACTTATCTCTAGGGGCAGGTTTTGCTGTTCATTCACAGTGTCCTAATGATTTTGTCTGGCTAGATATCCAAAGGTTTTTCCATATAGAACATCACTGAGGGGGGGGGGAGAGAGAGAGAGAGAGAGAGAGATAAGAGAGAGAGAGAGAGAAGAGGCGGCCAAGTTTTTCCTCAAAATTCACGTCTGTCAGATCTCTTATACTCTAAAGGAGGCCTTGCAAAGCGCGGACGTATTATGAAGTGAGACTCATGTTTAATCTCTACTTGACTTCATCCCAAAGGAAGAATATTGTCATGATTTAGTAAACAGGAAGGAAAATGAAAAAGAATGAATAGATCTCTTTGACAAAGGCAATATTATGATTACCCTGAAGAAAGGGCTGAGGAGAAGAGGTCGGGGGACGAAGGGTGAGGGGGCGAAGGGTTGGAGGAAGTGTGACCTTTTGACACAAAATTATTGCCTGAATCTGCGACAGACAAACTCGTTCGAAAAGGTCACAGAAACCTTTACTCTGTAAACGTTATGTTTTCAATTATGTATGATCTCATGCCAATCCATCTCTTTTGTAAATGTGGGGTTTTAAGGATATGTCATACATTCAAGACGAAGTTGATCTAAAATATAATGTTCATGCTGTAATGAAATAAGGTTTTTTTCTGGATTACATACTTATGGTTGTTAGTTTCGCTTACTCTGGGAGTAATCCTACAAACTACTTTGTTGTCATTGTTGTAGTGTTGGGAAAGGTCAATAGATGAGCCTAAAAGGTCTGAAGAAGGTGTTTTTTGTTGAGTTAAAAATACAGAATTTTAGGAGAAGATATTTATGATTTATTTATTAGAATGAAAATGTAAAAATAAATAATATGCATGCTAACAGTAAAACAAATTAATTCTAATAAAACAGTATATTTATATCAATTTTCGTCGGTGAAACAAGGTTCTATTTGATAGTAGATTTTAGCACGTTTTGATTACGTTAAAAGTTACGAATATAATGAGGGGAAATCGAGCACACGTTCCTAGTAAACAAGAGGTTGGATCACGCCTTGTTATCACTCATAGATAAGCTCCATTAGTATAGAACAAGCCCAGAGGGGGCAGTTCCCTCGGACTTTAAGCTCCTGAAGAATACGGAGCTCAAGAGAAAGAAGTGACAGAATGTTATGGAAAATACAGACAAAAAAAAAGTCTATCATTAATTTACAAATTTCAAAACGACATCACGGAAGGGAAGCTAACGCGTGATACCTTTAACCTGAACACACTTTGCTTCAGAGTTTTCCATGAGAATAATACTCCCATATTTCACATTTCCACCTACAAAAAATCACAACCCTCGTATTCAGCACAGGTGTGCCCCTCGTTACTACCTGGAATCCGATGTGGGAGCTTGCTAACAAGGTTCTCAATTAGCGCCAGGTAAGTAAGGGGTGGTGTGAACATCAAGAGTTCACCGTCTGTCTACTAACTAACACACCTTCTCCTTCTTCTCCTCCTGCCGCCCACAAGAGTTGATGGCTCTTTGGAGATTCTGGCTTCGATTGTCGAAGGGTGGCATCGGTGTCGTTAATTAGCGACAGGTAGATAGATGGTGGGTACAGTGATACCCACCGTATGTATAACTGGTTGGTAAATCCATTTGCTTGTGCTGGCCACAAGAGTGGGCATCACCTGTGTAAATATGTTTGCATGTATACGTACATACTTGTATGCATGTATGCATGTATGTATGTATACATACATACTTGGTTGAATCTGGAGGGGGAATTTTGGAAGTAGAACAGACACACATACATACATACATACATGTACATATGTGTTATGTATGTTTGTATGTATACATACATATTTGGTTGAATCTGGAGGGTGAAATTTGGAAGTAAAACAGACACACTTATATGCATACATACATACATACATACATACTACATACATACATACATACATGTATATATGAGTGTATGTTTTTATTTTGTATTTTTTTATTTATAAAATTCTCTTTGCAGGCTCTACCAAGTTAATTCATTATTTACAGACAAACTTCCCGTTAGGATAACAAGAGGATCAACTTGCAACGGTCCCTTTGAGCAATTAGCAACGTATTGCACTCACATAGACGACCTCTTCGCCTAGAGGTTCTTAGCAAAAACATATCTTGGTGTATTTAATTTGAACGGCTCACAGTGAGCAGATGGATGCCCTGGCGTTGCTTTGATAAACACATGAGAAAATGTTTAGATTGATAGAGTTGAAAAAAGGCTTTTATTTTTCTTAATGTCTCTCAATATAAGAAAACTAAGTTAAATGTAATCATGTATCAATCTTGTTTGTAGGTGAAGTTGGAGACCTCTCTCTCTCTCTCTCTCTCTCTCTCCATCACTTGACGAAGATGCACCAAGACCTCAACTCCGGCCAGGGGGCCATAACCTAGTTAGGGCAGTATGTGAAAATCTTCGACACCTTGATATCGGTGTACCTGAGCAAGCAGTCATCCAAGATTTGCCACCATGGCAGGTTCCTATTCCTGCTGTCACTTTCACACCAACCTCTAAAGATGCCCATACCAGTCTACAGAAGCAGCTGGTTTTGGAAACAATATCCAAAGTGTCAAGTTCAGTTCCTGCAGGACACCACATCTACGTTGACGGCTCAGTACAGGCAGATGGAAGTGCAGCATGTGCTATGTTCTCCCACTTAGAATCTCCTGAGGGTGGGTGGCATGGTCGTAGGTTGCCAAACTCATCCAGTTCCACTTATTGTGAACTTCAAGGATATGGGATGCAGTAACCCTACTTGTTAGAAGAAATGTGAATGGATTGGTGATCTGTGACTCCAAATCTGCACTCCAGGCACTGACATCTTCTAGGCCCAGCTGTGGCCGTGTTGTGCGAGACATATTGTGTCAACTCGTTGCTGCTTACAATGCCTCGCTTGTCTTGTCTTTCATGTGGATGCCCTCCCATATTGGGCTTGCTGGGAATGACATGGTGGACAGTCTTGCTAAAGCTGCCTGCACGCTGGACCTTGATGACAGAAATGTTGAGCCCTCACTTCGCTGTCTTAAACATAGAATATATTCAGCCGCTTTTGCCTGTACAGTACAGCGTAGGGATGCAGAGAGGGGCACTAGTGTTTCCATACAACATCATGATAACTTTCTGCAGAGCCTTCACAAGTACCGGCGACGTGGACTCATGGTACGTAGGCATAATGTTGTAAGTGCCAGGATAAGGTTGGATATCGTCCTGTGTGGCAGGTTGGACAGACACTAGATATACCACACTACACCTCATGTAAACTGTGTAACCTTGCTAATGCCAATAACCTTGAACACTACTGCCTTCATGCCCCACTGTCAGGAATCTGTTACCTCAAGGACAAAAATTACTTCAAAACCTGCAATATTTACTCAAAGATGACCACCTAGACATAATTTTGACTCTTCTTCCTCACTTGGTGGCTGCTAAACTGTCTGTTGCAGTTGTTGTGATAATAGAATACGATCTCATATATGTTATTTTGTAACTGATTTACCGATGATTCAATGCTGTAATTTTTTTTTTTTTTTCTGTCGATTTCTGATGTAATGTATGTAACTGCTAATATGTAACTGCTAATATGTAACTTTGTTTGACGTCTTTGGGCGTAATAAATTTATTAAATAATCTCTCTCTCTCATGTAGTCCATAACATTTAGTAAAAAAAGAGAATTCTAAATATCAGTAATTCTGAAATACCGTGATTCGACTCTGGTATGAACATGACTCTAAATATGTTTGGAAAAACCTTGGTGAGATAGATATTATCTTAGTACTCATGCATGGCATAAGTACTAAGTCTTTAATAACATGACATAAGTACTCAGTCGTTAATAACATTAGGTTGAAACAACCTAATGTTATTAAAGACTGAGCTTCAAGCTAACCAGTTACACCTTGAAGAAAATATATGTCCTATTTCAACAGAAATAATACATATATTTCAAACCATCATGAAGTAAATACGTTCTTAAAAGTATTTTTATATACTACAGAAGAAAATCTTTTGTCCCCTAACAGCCAGTGTCCTATTTGCAGTCATCCCACTCATAATAACATTGATTAATAATTCTTCACTGGTAATATTACTGAAACTGAAATGTTTAAACTGATATGAGAGAGAGAGAGAGAGAGAGAGAGAGAGAGAGAGAGAGAGAGAGAGAGAAAGCGGCGGCTAGATTTTAACCCTCATCAAACGGATTTAGAACAAAGAAACATAGAAAGAGAGAGAGAGCGAGAGAGAGAGAGAATAAGATAGAGAGAGAGAGAGAGCGAGAGAGAGAGAGAGAGAGAGAGATAGAGATAGATTTCAATTCTTATTAAGGAACCGAAAGTTACAAGTAAAAGGACAGGGAAAGACCAAAGCAACGGGAGAGAGAGAGAGAGAGAGAGAGAGAGAGAGAGAGAGAGAGCGGCAGCTAGATTTTAACCTTCATCAAACGGATTTAGAACAAAGCAACATAGAGAGGAGAGAGAGAGAGAGAGAGAGAGAGAGAGAGAGAGAGAGAGAGAGAGAGAGAGAGAGAGAGCGAGAGGCTAGATTTCAATTTTTATAAAGGAACCGAAAGGGACAAGTAAAAGGACAGGGAGAGACCAAAGCAACAGAGAGAGAGAGAGAGAGAGAGAGAGAGAGAGAGGAGAAGACTGCGTCCCAGCTCATACCTCTTCGACTTTCCATCCTGAAAAGACATTTCGCAAAAATAGTCAACATATGAAGCAAGGGTCATGTTGATTCTTCTCTCGAGCAACTTCATAACTAAATCCCCTGAAAGAGCAGTGCCCTAGATTTAGTAAACATGTCTGAATGATAATACCTCCCTTTTCTTTGCATGGGACATACAGGACACGGACATATTACCCACTCGATAAAGCCAATATTGTGTTCGGTCTTGAAGTTGAGGGGATGTTTATACAAAATATTAAATTTCCGTTGACGTTTGTGCCTGCATAAGCTTGTTTGAAAGCACAGAATGAGAATAGGAGATTGCAATCTATGTACTGATGTTATTATATCTTGAAGAAAGTTTTCCTTTACATGTATTCATTTAGGCCCAAAACTGATGTTTTCTAGTTATCTGAATTTTATTTCTACTCTTAAGAAATTGACTTTCAAGGATGATTCTATCTACTCTTTCATTCAGCTAAACATTTTTTTTTCTTTTTTTTTGCAGAAGTAACTGGTATTAAGATGTCACAACAACAATTCTAAAAAGGAGCAGTTTGTATAAATGTGAAGCTTCTTTGTCATTCTCGTTAATTTTAACTTCGGTAAAATCTAGTTCCTCCTAAAACAAAAATGGAAGAGATAAAGAAAAGGAAATAAAAAAAAAACCATAATGTTAATGAGCTATTAAGGAGAATCTACAAATATCCATTTTTAGAAACGATAAAAAGAGCTGAGCTGACTTTTTATTTATACAATATGGCTCATCAGTTTCAGAGATATTAATATACAATATTTTTACTGAATGTATTTGGCGTGCTGATAGAAATCAAATTTCTCTTCAGTCTGAATATTTTATCATCTTAGAAAAGATTTCGCAATTGCTGGTTATTTTAGGTATATTTCATCGAATACCCATTACGTCACTGAGCTGGAAAAAATGACAAACCAATCGTCATGAAATGATACAATTCCTATGTTGAATATTTCATAGGCAACTGCTATTAATACTGATGCATTTTTTATGAGTTTGCATCAATCGCCATTGACTTTGCACGTTTCATTTTCCTTATTCAAGAGGTCTTGGGTCCTTGAAATTATTTTAGGGAGAATATAGTTAAGACCTTGTTAGCTACTGATGGGTTGTGGAAGTGGGAATCCCCGTTTTTGCCAAGGCGATAATGTAGTCTACTTTGCCCTTCTTCCCCGGAGCTAGAAAGATAAAAAAAAAGATAAGGGGAGGTGTCTGATATGTTCTCTCCCTGTCGCGTAGTGTACTTCCTTTGTCATTACTTTTCTGTGAAAGAGAAACCATAGTGCCTGCTTTCTCTGTCCGTCCGCCCTCAGAGCTTAATAACTATTTGGGCCACAAGGCTGCAAATTGGTATATTGGTCATCTCCCCTCCAGCCATCAAACGTACCAAATTGCAGCCCTCTAGCCTCAGTAATTTTTTTTTTTTAAATTTAAGGTTAAAGTTAGCTATAATCGTACGTCTGGCAGCGTTAAAGGTACCAACAACATAGGTCACCACAGGACAGTAGTAACAGCTAAGAGTTTTATGAGCTTTAGGCCAGCGGACGGTGGAAAACTCGATCGTCGAAGTAAATTTCGGCACAATTTTACTCTCTCTCTCTCTCTCCTCTCTCTCTCTGTTGCTTTATTCCTTCTCCATCTTTTACTTGTTACGTTCGTTTCTTGAAGAAGATTAAAATTAACTACTCTCTCTCTCTCTCTCTCTCCTCTCTCTCTCTCTCTCTTCGTTCTTTATCAGTCCTGTTGCTTCACAAGGTCGGGTTTCTGATTCAGACTAAAAATCTCTCTCTCTCTCTCTCTCTCTCTCTCTCTCTCTCTCTCTCTCTCTCTCTCTCTCTCTCGCGTAATTTTTTTTTCAGTACGAATGCTATTTACTCTCTCTCTCTCTCTCTCTCTCTCTCTCTCTCTCTCTCTCTCTCTCTCTCTCTCTCTCTCTCTCCTCGTTCTTTATCAGTCCTGTCGCTTAGCACGCCCGGTTTCTTGATGCAGAATAAAATCTCTCTCTCTCTCTCTCTCTCTCTCTCTCTCTCTCTCTCTCTCTCTCTCTCTCCAACCCTTCTTTTCCCTCTCTCCATTGCATGCTCCCTTCCCATTTGCGAAGATTATGCAGATTTTTCCGGACCCTTGAAGGCAATACTCATAAAAATCTCTTCCTGGACGAAGGCAGTAGTAGCTCACAACCTCAGAGGAAGCTTCAAAAACGTCTATCCTGAGATGATTAACTGATATTTTTAGGACTCGTGTCAGGGAAGTTTCACAAGGGCGTTAGGAGTCATTCATTGTGGTTTCCCGCGTTACGAATGAATGAAGAAGAGAAAGAATGAAGAAGACAATCCACGCAAAAAAAAAAGCGAAGTAAAATTGCTGTGATCACACTTTTAGTAATTTGGCGAGGGTTCGTTTACAAAGTAGTGTTTACTGTTTCGATGGGAATGTAGGACGTATTTAATTCTGGCGTCCCCGTGCAATGCAGTAATCCAGGACTGATTAGTATTATATCATCCGAGCTGGAAAGAATCTTGCTCTGGTCATCAACACGAGGGAAACGTCTAACAAAGGAATTGAGTCACTCTTAAAGTTGCAAACGAAAAAAAAAAAAGTCTTGAACCATCGTTAGTTAATATTACTCTAAAGACTGAATGAGGTTGTGTATTATCTGAATAATATCACCTGAATATTATTTCAATATTACCTAAATTTCCAGCATCCATACTTTAATACAGTCTGTGGTGGTTATGATCCCAAAATTCTTCACAAAACTTGGCCTGTAATCAGCATGGTATTCCTTTAAGATTTTATATGTTTCATCCCATTGTTATAGTGATTTATGCTCATTCTATTGTATTATCATAAGGTGCAATAACGTATCAAGAAGTCAATACGTATCACCACAATATCGTTCTTCAAGAGATCTCGAGGCAACGTATTCTGAACGGTTACTCTTATGTGCAAGATATGTTGACACTCAATGGATGGCCCAATTATTACTTATATATAAGTACGTAGATAATGATGTCTGTACAATAATACAAATTGTAAGAATTGTAAATGTATATTTTTAAAATAAAGGGGATAAAAGAAGTTAATTCGAGGCAAGATAAAACAAAGTAAGTCGTTCACTTAATAGGCGAGTCGCCTACGACAGATAGGAAAGACCAGAGTCAAATCCTGGTCAACATGAAGAATATAATGATCGAATTAGAAATACGTATTTTCTTATGTATTGTGTAATTTTTTGGGTGAAATAGAATCACTTACAACTGGGTTTTCAAGGCTATTAAAAAGTTATATATAAAAATACTGTAGTGATTTTTATAAGTGAATATATAACTGGAATTTGGTATCTTCATAAAGTAATACACTTAGCAGATGAGTTAAGTATGAATTCATTTATGAAAAGTGGAATAATCAGGGCAAGATTCATATTGTTAAAAGCACTAGGAAATAATGTAATTTATTCATTTACTTAACAGTATGTTCATCTTTTCTTTTCATAGTTACTCATTTTATTCTTGTACATAGATTATGATGAATATACAATATAACAAATTGTAAGAATTGCAATTTATTGTTTTATTTCACAATATGTTCATCTTTTTTTTCATAATTACTAATCTTATTTATGTAAATAGATTATAATGAGTATACAATAAAACAAATTGTAAGAATTGTAAATGTGCCTTTTCTAAATAAAAACAAAAAGAAAAAAAATAGTATTAATGCCTGCAAGGTAGTGCATCTACCGGAGCCCTAAAAGATAAATATATCCAACCGGGCTCTTGTGCCTTTTGCCAGAAACTACCGAATTACTATAGATCTTTAACTATTCGACTACCCCTCTCTCTTGCTTCATTTCTATTCAAGTTATGCTGATATAAGATATTTATTTCCATTTTCTTGTTTAAGATGAAATAATCAAACATCCTTCTATAATGTATTTTATATTTGATATAAGTACAATATATTGGATAATAATGAGTTGGCTTTATTTGCAGTTAACGTGGGATAAGCCGGAAATCAGATCTGTATATTAATGAATGAGGTTATATAATCTATGGTTTCTAGGCCTAAATTTCCCTTAATATATATATATATATGTATATATATATATATATATATATATATATATATATATATATATATATGTGTGTGTGTGTGTTTTGTGTGTGTGTATATATATATATATATATATATATATATATATATATATATATATATATATATATATATATATATGTGTGTGTGTGTGTGCGTGTGTTTGTGTGTGGTGTGTGCGCTTTTTCATCTTATTATTTATGATTCATGAATTAAAAATTCCTTGAAATCACGGTAAAATGTTCAATCATATTATAACAATTTTTCAAGAGACCCGGAATATTTAATAATAATAATAATAATAATAATAATAATAATAATAATAATAATAATAATAATAATAATAATAATAATGATAATAATAATAATAATAATAATGTTCATGGATAGACTATAAGAAAGCCTTCGACATGATACCACACACATGGCTAATAGAATGCCTGAAAATATATGGGGCAGAGGAAAACGCCATCAGCTTCCTCAAAAATACAATGCGCAACTGGAATACAATACTTACAAGCTCTAGAATAAGACTAGCAGAGGTTAATGTCAGAAGGGGGATTTCCAGGGCGACTAAGTGTCCCCAATACTCTTCGTTGTAGCCATGATTCCCATGACAAAAGTACTGCAAAAGATGGATGCGGGTACCAACTCAAGAAAAGAGCCAACAGAATAACCATCAGCTGATGGTTCATGGACGACAGATCTTAAGCTTGGCCTAATGTAGAGTATGGTAAGGAGTATCAAGGGAATAGATACCCTAATCCAGACTGCAAGGATTGTATCTGGGACATTTAGGATGGTTTGGGATAGAAAAATGCCAACAGAATTAAACCATCTGATGTTCATGACGACATCAAGTGTATGGTAAGTATAAAGGAAATAGATACCCTAATCCACTAAGGATTGTATCTGGGGACATCAGGATGGAGTTTGGGATAGAAAAATGTGCCTTAGTCAACACTACAAAAGGGCAAAGTAACAAGGACTGAAGGGATAAAGCTACCAGATGGGGAACACATCAAACACATAGATGAGTCGGGATACAAATACCTGGGAATAATGGAAGGAGGGGATATAAAACATCAAATGATGAAGGACACGATCAGGAAAGAATATATGCAGGACTCAAGGCGATACTCAAGTCAAAACTCAACGCCGGAAATATGATAAAAGCCATAAACACATGGTCAGTGCCAGTAATCAGATACAGTGCAGGAATAGTGGAATGGGCTTAGGCAGAACTTCGCAGCATAGACCAGAAAACTAGGAAATATATGCCAATACGCAAAGCACTACACCCAAGAGCAAATACGGGACAGGACTATACATAACACGAAAGGAAGGAGAGAGACTAATAAGTATAGAGGACTGCATCAACATCGAGAATAGAGCACTGGGGCAATATCTGAAAACCAGTAAAGACGAGTGGCTCAAGAGTGCATGGGAAGAAGGACTGATAGAAGTAGACGAAGACCCAGAAATATACAGAGAAAGGAGAATGACAAACAGAACAGAGGAATGGCATAACAAATCAATGCACGGACAATACATGAGGCAGACTAAAGAACTAGCCAGCGATGACACTTGACAATGGCTACTGAGGGGAGAGCTTAAGAAGGAAACTGAAGGAATGATAACAGCGGCACAAGATCAAGCCCTAAGAACCAGATATATCCAAAGAACGATAGATGGAAATAACATCCCTCCTATATGTAGGAAGCGCAATACGAAAAATAAAACCATAAACCACATAGCAAGCGAATGTCCGGCACTTGCACAAAACCAGTACAAAAAGAGGCATGATTCAGTGGCAAAAGCCCTCTACTGGAGCCTGTGCAAGAAACACCAGCTACCTTGCAGTAATAAGAGGTAAGAATACCAACCTGAAGGAGTGATAGAAAACGATCAGGCAAAGATCGTCTGGGACTATGTATCTGAACAGATAGGGTGATACGTGCAAATAGACCAGAACGTGACGTTGATTGACAAAACTCAAGAAGAAAGTATCACTAATAGATGTCGCACTACCATGGGACACCAGAGTTGAAGAGAAAGAAAGGGAAAAAATGGATAAGTATCAAGACCTGAAAATAGAAATAAGAAGGATATGGAATATGCCAGTGGAAATTGTACCCATAATCATAGGAACACTAGGCACGATCCCAAGATCCCTGAAAAGGAATCTGGAAAAACTAGAGGCTGAAGTAGCTCCAGGACTCATGCAGAAGTGTGTGATCCTAGAAACGGCGCACATAGTAAGAAAAGTGAAGGACTCCTAAGGAGGCAGGATGCAACCCTTAACCCCACACTATAAATACCACCCAGTCGAAATAGAGGACTGTGATAGAGAGAAAACAAAATAATAATAATAATAAAAAATAATAATTAATAGTCATAAATTTGAATAAACCTGATTTTAAACATTTAAATTTATGAAATACAAATGACCACCCCCCAATTTCTCTAATAGCCAGAAAATAAACGAGAGGTACAATTGGGAGATATCATGTAAGATAGCTTCCCTATCTTGAGTATGGATCGTTCCTTTTTATTAAGGAGGAGAAGGGAGTGAAAGTAGATTCCATTAAGCTTTCGTTTAAAAATGAAAATTCCCCTCTTGCAGCCATTTGGGTCTTTCTAGGAACACCTGTATCCACTTCCTTCGAGAAATGGGTAGTTGATGAACTCTAGTCAATAATGTAAAATTATTAAGTCCAGTATAACAATATTTGCATAAAATATGATAAACTATATTCACGTATTAACAAATTGTAGATGTAGCAGCTATAAAAAGTAAATATTTTTAGTCTTTATTAGTTTTTTATCTCCATTCGGATTCCTTTTTATGAAAAAATTAATAGATACACAAATTCATGAAAGTATTTGGTAGTACTCTAGTCGTTCATACATAAATTTAAGTGATATTTCAGGATTAAAGAGAGAGAGAAAGAGAGATAGAAACAATCTCTCCTAACCCTCTCGCTCCGAATTACAGCTGCACTGATAACACTATTTTTTTCTGAATGACCACAATCAGGCCAATTGAAAAGTTACAAATTACGGAATCGTTCGAGAGTGAGATTGTAATATAGCAATGACGCCATTCTCTGTACCGTCCATATTTTAATTTCACATGATATTCCATTATTACTTTTCTTTAATCATGGACTTTTGATCGTCCATAACGAAAAGTTGAGTTAACCTTGGAAATAATTTCAAAAATATTGGAGCCATATTCATTATCATCTTGCGGGATGCAAGAGCGGTAATTAGAGTTTTACGTAAGTGTTAATGGGATCCGCTGCAACGCAAAGAAAATGAAGCTCGATCAAAAACAAATTTGGACGTGTCGAATGAAATGGCTATGCTCTCGTAATTCTTCCAAACTGTCTAATTTCGTAGTTATTGATTGCTATTCTGGAAAAGGATGCCTGTCTCATTATTTAATCTCAGTGGGTATAAAGTTTGCAAATATTGATTACTGCAAATCATTTACACGCTTACGAACGCTGAATCCATTCAACATAGTTTTTTTTTAATATTTAGTTTATATATAAATATATATATACTATATATAATATATATATATATATATATATATATATATATATATATATATATATATATATATATATATATATATGTATGTATAGTATATATATATATGTATATATATACATATAAATAAATATATATATATATATATATATATATATATATATATATATATATATATATATATATATATTACATATATATATATATATATATATATATATATATATATATATATATATATATATATATATATATATATATATATATATATATATATATATATATACATATAAAATGAGGTAATAAAAAACACCAAAATATAGAAGTAACTACTGTATTTCACAGACTGATGTCTCTCTCTTCAGGTAGGTCTCTGAAGTATAGTAATTAGTTTTCTATATGGTGTGTTTTGTGGGTTTCTTTTTATTGGATGGAATCCTGTTGTAAAGGAACATTTTTTTACCAGTTATATATATTTTAACAATATATATACATACATATAATATATATATATATATATATATATGATATATATATATTAAGTATATATATAATTATATATATATAACATATAAAATATATTATGTATATATATATATTATATATATATATATATATATATATATATATATATATATATATATATATATCTATATATATATATATATATATAATATGGCACTGGTTTGAAACTAAAATGGAACAAATAGGCAACTCTCTTACCTTTAGTTGCTGGTCGTTCCATTGCAATGGAATCAAACTATATAAGCTAGGGTAATGAATACTCGTAGATACAAAAAATATATTTTTTATATCCCAAACTAGCTAAACATGACATGGAACAAAGTGATTAAAGATGACGTAAAGTAAAGAACTTAGTCTGACCCTTAAAAGACCGTAAACAGTCATTCTACTCTCCTGAATTAAACTGAGTAATCACCTCTAAAACTCACAGTCTATTTGTTTTTAAATATAAATAGTAAAGTCTTTTAGAGAATCCCATTCTCTTGTATATTACCATAAACTCATCTGAAATTAAGAGACATATTTGTTATATTCCCCAACATATAAAAAAATATTAAATAAATGTGTACCCACTACACTTCTCTCTCTTTTCAAAGTGAAACTTTTTCTAAGTCTTTTACGTTACCGTATCTTTTACGATGGGCGTGTCATCAAGACCTCAAAAACCGTTCTGTGTCTTAACACTGACAAAAAGAGAGTGTCACCTACATAGGCGCCGCTGCATTCGCGGACTGCGCATATAGTGTACCAATATACATGCCCAGTCCGCTAATGCAGCGGCACCTACGTAGGTATGACCACCATGCACCTGTCAAAGAGACTCTCATGCCACGCCCAAGAGGGGGCGATCAAGAATCACACCTACACCAAACATCAAGAGGCCATCTCCCAGGATGTCATCATACAGAACACGAAGATCATCGGAAAGGTCCCTGATGCCCGTCGGTTGTGCCTGCTGGAGGCTCTTTTCATCTAGCAAATAAAACCTACACTGAATACGACACAGGAAGAATTTCTCCTCCCAACGAGTATGAGGAGACCTGCCACCAACAAT
>NC_061110.1:642418-643459 GCF_015104395.2 Macrobrachium nipponense | reverse complement strand
AGCAACTACATTAAGATATATAGATCTTAATCTGGGTCACTGATTATTCACCGAGTTTCAATGGCTTCGTACAATAATACTTCCCTCGTTTATTGTCTTTCCTTGACGTATTTCTGCTATTTTTTCGTGAAGGTCAATTGCTATGCATATTTCTGGCACACGTGGAAACCTCGTAGTTCTGGTATTACTCTTCATTGTCTTTTTCCTTATTGAATTTCAGAATGATAATATTACTGACGAAGATGCTTTAGTAATGAAAAAGTTCATTGAAAATTTTAAATTCTCTGGTGGTCCTCTTTATTGTTTTTCGTTATTGAAGTTCAGAATAATAATATCACAGACGAAGATTATTAAGTTTACAATTTTTTTTTCACAAACAATGAAAATCAAAAGGCAAATGACTCAATTCCTATGAAATATATTCAGTGAAAGTCTTATATTCGCTGGTGTGTTCTTATTCATTTCTCCCTTACTGACGTTCAGAATAATAATATTTACAGACGAAAATCCAAGTTAACAATTTTATCACGAACAATTAGAATCAAAGGCAAAAATGAGTCATATCGCCATTTCTTTCGCTCTCTTCATCAACAGACTTTTGCTCGACTTGCAACCTCTCTGAAATTTTAGCTTTCAAAAAGGATTTGATACAGACTAAGAATCTTTATTTCGCAGGTCTCTGTGCAACGGCTCGAATTCCCTTCGGTTTATCGCTTCCAATGGTTTTATTTTTTGGGGGAATACAAGCTTTGACAAAGGCCCGTGCAGAAACACCCATGTTTCATTTCCCCAGGGAGAGGGTGGGACCTGTGTCTCTTTGAAAAAATGGGAGTCTGGTGCCTTCATAACTAATCTACGGCATAGTCGTGTTATTCTAGGATTTCATTTCATTTTTTCGGTCTAGTTGCTCTCTGTTTTGATAAATACACACACACACAAACACACACAGCGACCATACACGATGACACAGCACACCCCCACACTCACACACACCACACACACACACGGATATATATAGATGTATATAATATATATATATAT
>NC_061110.1:632418-637418 GCF_015104395.2 Macrobrachium nipponense | reverse complement strand
CGAATCGATAACATCACTGGACGTATTGATTTCTATTCTGTCCGCTGGGCGGTGGTTCGAACCGACGAGAGGACGAAATTATTATCAAATAAAATATTCCCCTTCGGTTTACATATTTGAAAATATATTAATTCCGAGGTAGAGCGAATTAGATATTAAAGGACATTTGTAGCTCGAATTACGAAATATGTATACATTATAGCATTTCCTTTAACTACTATTCTTCGTCATGATTCGACCTGTGCTACGTTTCCTTTATTCAATTCTGGTAAGAATATATATCCAATGAATTAAGCATCAGAAGTTTTTACGGTTTCATATTCTATACCTTTTATGTTTCAGCCAATCGGTTACCAATTTGCTCATAAGAGGGTTCAGTCTAAGTTGCTTTATGATCTTCCATCATGAAAATCAGATCGTTATGGTTCTAAAAGATTTATTCTAACTAATTATTGTCTGCATCTCCTCATTAGAACACTTCTAATTATCATATGTATGTCCCTCCAGATTGGCAGATTAAATAGAATGATTCATCTTAAGTATGAAAATGTATCAGAAACAGTTTGATGATGAAAGGCTTAAACTTAAACCCTTTGTTTTTATTACTCTTTTCACGGATAAGATTAATGCTCTTGTATCTCAAGTTGGAGTAAGATGCTCTCTGGTGTATATATCTCGTCCGTGCATTTTGTCCATATTGAAACCGTTGAAATATTCGCAGAAAATCGGTTAGAAAATATTTGCGCCAAGAATCAGAACAATAGTAAAACTTAGGAAACCTCCCATTTAATTTTCCAGCACATCTACATTCACATCACTCAGCACAACCGCATTCCATTTTATTTTCATTCTAGGCAAAGGAGTGTATATTTTTCCTCACTCAATTTCTAGTAGATTAAATATAATCCAGGCACATTTGCCTTATAATTCTGAACGCTAGTAAAACTTACAAAACATGACCTCTAACTTTTAATGAACTTACATTCAGGTCCTTCAGTACAATCACTTTCCCTTTTCTTTTCATTCTAGGCAAAGTTGTGCATATTTTTCCTCACTTACTTTCTAGTACTTGTAGATACAATCAACGGCACATTTGCCCAATGATTTTGACCAGCAGTAAAAACTAACAAACCATAGTTTTGATTTTTAAGACATTTGCTTTTAAATCATTTAGCAAAAAAAAATTGTCAGCATTTTTTTTTTTTTTTATTTTATTTTTTTTTTATTCGAGGTAAAGGACTGTACAGTACACCTCAGTTGCTTCTCAGCAGATTTAAATCAAATACTTTCTTTCTCGTTTGCCCTTTATTATCAGTTTCCATAATTGCTTTACTATATCATATTATTTTATAAAAGAATTATCAGTATTAGTTTGACGGTCACATATACTAACTGGTCCCTCCTTGAAATACATAAGGGCGTATAATTCATCAACAATATGAATGCTAAGCCTGAAATTGTGATCCAGGCCTGATTTATATTGTTTTCAATTGGAAGGCCTAATAATTTATTGAAATATTATTCATAAAAGTCTCATGATTTAATCATTCAAAATACTTTGATCACAGAGCTTAATCAACTCTCTCTCTCTCTCTCTGATTACTGGGCAGTAATATCCGAATAATTAAAGGTTGTGTAATATAATTTTAATTGATAATAAAACTGCGAAATGTTATGAGTAGTGATGTATCATCTATATTAACAATGATTATTATTATTATTATTATTATTATTATTTTATTATTATTATTATTCATTATTATTATTATTATTATTATTATTATCATTATTATTATTATTATTTTATTATTGGTTGCAGGTCCACAATAATACCGCATGTGAGTATTTTACTCAAAAGCTATATTGTCATCATTTTCGGCACGGAAAATTATTCCCTATTATTATTTTTATTATTATTATTATTATTATTATTATTATTATTATTATATTATGTTATATTATTATTATTATTATTATTATTATGTATATATATATATATATATATATATATATATATATATATATATATATATATATATATATATATATATATATATATATATATATATATATATATATATATATATATATATATATATATATATATCATAATATAATTGGTCTGTCTGTCATTCAATCACGGCCAAACGGCTGGTCAGATGGGCATGAAACTTGGCAGGGTTATGGTGGGGACCCCTAAGATGGTTTGTAATGGGGTTTCATCCAACCTACCCCCCTCCTTTGTAGGGGGTTTGGGGGTGGGGGTGAGAAGGGATTCCCTGAAATGGAGCTGTTTCTGGCCTTGAAACGATGCTGGTTTATTCCGTAGACTTAGTTACTTTACGATTTTTCATAAATAATTTCTGTACAACTTCCCCGGAGAAAGTCACGAATATTTCAGCTCGGACCCAATAGAAGATGAAAATTATCATCAATATCCGCAAGATTTTTTTATTAACTTAAATCCATTGGGACTGCCAGTGCACAAAATAATGTTGAAGAAGTACTGCCTGGTAATGTTGCTTTGGAATTTCGAACCTCCCAATGGACATTGCAACGAGGTACACCGTTTCAAAGCAGTGATAGTAACAGGCCCTCACACCGGCAAACGTCTGTTCATCCCCCGGATTCCTCTGATGCCTTCGGACAACCAGTTTCCGTTCCAGTTACTTTGGATCGTGTTGGTGTGTTTCTGCCGTCACCCATGTTCACGCATGGCCAACTGTATGTGGCGATGAGCAGAGCAACTGACCCTGCCAACTTAAAATTAAGTTGTGGACAAACTGATAATATTTTGTACAAAGAGTTTCTGTAGTAGGTATGTATAAAAATCGCCCTTATTTTAATATTGCTGAACAAATAGTACATATATATTTTTCACTTCTGCATCCATATTTTATCACCCATCGTAGATGTGTAAGTTTGCTAGTTAAAACTAATGGCTACTTCAGCAGTGTTACACTTGTAGAGATCCTTCTCTATTTTGCGAATAGCGGCCTTTTCCGCGCTACTTAAAGAGGCTAGTACAGCGCCTATCGACGTCATAATCAAATAGTGTCAAAATAGGTGTATATATTTGAATTTTACATATAAACCTTGATACCATAGTCATCAAAGTCATTAGCGATTCTCTCTCTCTCTCTCTCTCTCTCTCTCTCTCTCTCTCTCTTTCTTTCTTAAAGCGAGCTTTCATCTGGAGGTTCCAGACATCCTCGGGCAGGGAAGCTGAGGGTCGACTGATCTTGGTGTGTTGTTGTTATTGTTGTATTAAGCCAACACTTCCTGTTGGCATGGGCCTTTCCCTTGTTCGGCCTGTAGGTGATCTGAAAAGATTCATTAGGTTCATTGTTAGGTTTGTTAATTGCAAATATTTCTAGTTGTAGAAATAGGAGTGAACAGGGGAAGGATGATGGTGTCAGTAAAAGAGAGCCATCATGTCATATTGCAGTAGAAGTTTGAAAAATGTAAGGCCTTCGAAAATTAGAGAAACTGTGCAGGTGGGGTTGTCCAACCCTTTACTCCCTTGGGTCCCTGTGGAAGTATTTCAGTGGTAGGTAAAGTTTAGAAGAATGATAGTGGATGATGTGGATAGAGCCTTACAGTGAGGGGATGTCATGAGGGTGAATGATGTTACTTTAGCTTATTTACCTTGGTGGAGGTAGGTTGTAGAACATCTGGGCATGCTCTTCTAGGTTCTCAATGATCGTTTTTGTGACTGTGGAAGCTGCATGCTCAGCATCTTGTGAATTTAAATCTATTTGTGCTGCACCTCTTAGCCGTGCTGTTTCTCTGCACTCCAGCAGGTAGTGAAGGAATGGTTGCTCTGTTTCTGCGTTCACAGTGTTCACATGGTCTGACACTGTTTTCCATGATTTCCCCACAGGCTTTGTATCCTAGCCTGAGTCTGTAGATGATCAGAGCAAGTTTTCTTGGTATGTGCCTGTCTGTGGGAGGAGGCACTAGGTCGGTTGACCTCTTATAACATCTGGTCTTTCTGCAAGTTTTCTTTGCAGAGTGGTTTCATTGCATTCTTGACTTGTTGCAGTGCAGGTTGTATGTGTATTTGCTTTGTGGTTTTGGCTAGCTCATCGGTCCTCTCGTTGCCTGGAATTCCTATGCAACTAGGTATCCAGTTTAAAGTGATAGGTCTTCCTCTTTCGCTGTGCTGATGCAGAAGCATTTTAATTCCAGCCAGCAGTACCTTGTTCTATTTGCTTTTCTGTTGTTGCAAGGCTTGCATTGAGGACTTTGAGTCGGTGTGGATGATTACAGGCCCCTCTTCACTCTCTAGTGCCTATCTAATTGCTATTAAGTCTGTCTGCATAGTGGAGGCATGGTTGTGAATTTCTTGAATATACTGCAGCTCCCGTAGTTTGATTCTCAGGATCTACAGTGCCATCAGTGTAGATCTCATAGACTGAAGCTCTTAGCTCTTCTCTTGTGCAGTCTTCTTTTGCTCCTGGCAGGTTTGTGTATTTATATGTTGCAGTGTCCTTCTTCCAGGGTGGTAGATGTTGTGTGCCCAGGGTAGTAGATGTTGTGAGCAGCAGCAGCAGGCAGCAGCAGACGGCAGGCCCTCGGGAAGCGGCGGCAGCAGCAGCTGCAGTCAGGATCCAGCAGTAGCAGACAGGATCCAGCAGCAGTCAGCAGGCAGGTCTCAGCAGAGAGGAAGTTCTTCTCACTGTGGGATCAGTAAGAGAACTGACTTGGTGTGGTGTCCTTCCTCCTTATATTTGGGGTTGACAGTAGGGGCTCTGCCCCATGCTGATCTCCTATTGGCTGCTGGCAGTGATTCTTCATATTCATTGGTGGCTTGAGCCAGGTCTCAAGCCACTTTCTCTGAGTCGATGGTTGCGCTGCTGCAGATCCTGCAGCCGTCTAGACCTCCTGAGCGGCGTGGTAACGTTTATGGCCGTTGCGCTACGCTGTGGGAAGTAACGTCTAATTTCATTTTCAATTTGCTGCAGGAGTACCTCGTTTGGGGGCGTTGTCCTTCGTGG
>NC_061110.1:614918-627418 GCF_015104395.2 Macrobrachium nipponense | reverse complement strand
ATCTGGTAGGGCTTTATCCCTTCAGTCCTTGTTACTTTGCCCTTTTGTATTGACTAAGGCACCAAACACTAAACCATCCTGATGTCCCCAGATACAATCCTTATAGTCTGGATTAGGGTATCTATTTCCTTGATACTCTTACCATACAGCTTGATGTCGTCCATGAACATCAGATGGTTAATTCTGTTGGCATTTTTCTATCCCAAACTCCATCCTAATGTCCCCAGATACAATCCTTACAGTCTGGATTAGGGTATCTATTCCCTTGATACTCTTACCATACAGCTTGATGTCGTCCATGAACATCAGATGGTTAATTCTGTTGGCTCTTTTCTTGAGTTGGTACCCGGCATCCATCTTCTGCAGTACTTTTGTCATGGGAATCATGGCTACTACGAAGAGTATTGGGGACAGTGAGTCGCCCTGGAAATCCCCCTTCTGACATTAACCTCTGCTAGTCTTATTCTAGAGCTTGTAAGTATTGTATTCCAGTTGCGCATTGTATTTTTGAGGAAGCTGATGGCGTTTTCCTCTGCCCCATATATTTTCAGGCATTCTATTAGCCATGTGTGTGGTATCATGTCGAAGGCTTTCTTATAGTCTATCCATGAACATTATTATTATTATTATTATTATTATTATTATTATTATTATTATTATTATTATTATTATTATTATTATTATTATTATTAAATATTCCGGGTCTCTTGAAAAATTGTGATAATATGCGTGAACATTTTACCGTGATTCAAGGAATTTTTTAATTCATGAATCTTAAATAATAAGATGAAAAAGCGCACACACCACACACAAACACACGCACACACACACACACATTATATATATATATATATATATATATATATATATATATATATATATATATATATATATATATATATATATATATATATATATATATATATATATATATATATATACACACACACACAACACACACATATATATATATATATATAATATATATATATATATATATATATATATATATATATATATATATATATATAATATATATATATATATATATATAATATATAAGGGAAATTTAGGCCTAGAAACCATAGATTATATAACCTCATTCATTAATATACAGCATCTGATTCCGGCTTATCCCACGTTAACTGCAAATAAAGCCAACTCATATTATCAAATATATTGTACTTATATCAAATATAAAATACATTTATAGAAGGATGTTTGATTATTTCATCTTAAACAAGAAAATGGAAATAAATATCTTATATATCAGCATAACTTGAATAGAAATGAAGCAAGAGAGAGGGGTAGTCGAATAGTTAAATTAGACAAGAGAGAGGGGTAGTCGAATAGTAATTCGGTAGTTTCTGGCAAAAGGCACAAGAGCCCGGTTGGATATATTTATCTTTTAGGGCTCCGGTAGATGCTCTACCTTGCAGGCATTAATACTATTTTTTTTTTCTTTTTTGTTTTATTTATTTGAAAAAGGCACATTTACAATTCTTACAATTTGTTTTATTGTATACTCATTATAATCTATTTACATAAATAAGATTAGTAATTATGAAAAAAAAGATGAACATATTGTGAAATAAAACAATAAATTGCAATTCTTACAAATTGTTATATTGTATATTCATCATAATCTATGTTTACCATGAATAAAAATGAGTAACTATGAAAAGAAAAGATGAACATACTGTTAAGTAAATGAATAAATTACATTATTTCCTAGTGCTTTTAACAATATGAATCTTGCCCTGATTATTCCACTTTTCATAAATGAATTCATACTTAACTCATCTGCTAAGTGTATTACTTTATGAAGATACCAAATTCCAGCTATATATTCACTTATAAAAATCACTACAGTATTTTTATATATAACTTTTTAATAGCCTTGAAAACCCAGTTGTAAGTGATTCTATTTCACCCAAAAAATTACACAATACATAAGAAAATACGTATTTCTAATTCGATCATTATATTCTTCATGTTGACCAGGATTTGACTCTGGTCTTTCCTATCTGTCGTAGGCGACTCTACTATTAAGTGAACGCCTTACTTTGTTTTATCTTGCCTCGAATTAACTTCTTTTATCCCGTTTATTTTAAAAATATACATTTACAATTCTTACAATTTCTATTATTGTACAGACATCATTATCTACGTACTTATATAATATATAAGTAATAATTGGGCCATCCATTGAGTGTCAACATATCTTGCACATAAGAGTAACCGTTCAGAATACGTTGCCTCGAGATCTCTTGAAGAACGATATTGTGGTGATACGTATTGACTTCTTGATACGTTATTGCACCTTATGAGAATACAATAGAATGAGCATAAATCACTATAACAATGGGATGAAACATATAAAATCTTAAAGGAATACCATGCTGATTACAGGCCAAGTTTTGTGAAGAATTTTGTGATAATAACCACCACAGACTGTATTAAAGTAAGGATGCTGAAAATTTAATTAATATTGAAATAATATTCACGTGATATTATTCAGATAATACACAACACCATTCAGTCTTTAAAGTAATACTAACTAACGATGATTCAAGACTTTTTTGTTGGCAACCTGAAGATTGACTCAATTCCTTTATTAGACGTTTCCCTTGTGTTGATGACCCGAGCAAGATTCTTTCCAGCTCAGATGATATAATACTAATCAGTCCCGGATTACTGCATTGCACGGGGACGCCAGAATTAAATACGTCCTACATTCCCACTGAAACAGTAAACTCTACTTTGTAAACGAACCCTCGCCAATTTACTAAAAGTGTGATCACAACAATTTTACTTCTCTTTCTTGGCGTGAATTATCTTCTTCATTCATTCTCTTCTTCATTCATTCGAACCGCGGGAAACCACAATGAATGACTCCTGACGCCCTTGTGAAACTTCCCTGACACGAGTCCTAAAAATATCAGTTAATCATCTCAGGATAGACGTTTTGAAGCTTCCCCTGAGGTTGTGAGCTACTACTGCCTTCGTCCAGGAAGAGATTTTTATGAGTATTGCCTTCAAGGGTCCGGAAAAATCTGCATAATCTTCGCAAATGGGAAGGGAGCATGCTATGGAGAGAGGGAAAAGAAGGGTTGGGAGGAGAGAGAGAGAGAGAGAGAGAGAGAGAGCAGAGAGAGAGAGAGAGAGCGAGAGAGAGAGAGAGAGAGAGAGAGAGAGAGAGATTATATAGCATTCGTACTGAAAAAAATAAAAATGACTTACCAGAGAGAGAGTAAATAGCATTCGTGCTGAAAAAAAAAATTACGAGAGAGAGAGAGAGAGAGAGAGAGAGAGAGAGAGAGAGAGATTTTAGTCTGCATCAAGAAACCGAACTTGTGAAGCTACAGGACTGATAAAGAACGCAAGTGAGATGAGAGAGAGAGAGAGAGAGAGAGAGAGAGAGAGAGAGAGAGAGAGAGTAATTTTAATCTTCTTCAAGAAACCGAATGTGACAAGTAAAAGGACGGAGAAGGAATAAAGCAACCGAGAGAGAGAGAGAGAGAGAGAGAGAGAGAGAGAGAGAGAGAGAGAGAAAAATTGCGCCGAAATTTACTTCGACGATTGAGTTTCCACCGTCGATGGCCTCAGCTCATAAAACTCTTAGCCATTACCCACCTATGTTGTTGGTACCTTTACCGCTGGCAGACGTACGATTATAGCTAACTTTAACCTTAAATAAAAAATAAAAAAAAATACTGAAGCTAGAGGGCTGCAATTTGGTACGTTTGATGGCTGGAAGGTGGATGATCAATATACCAATTTGCAGCCTTGTGGCCTCAATAGTTATCAATCCCTGAGGGCGGACGGACAGAGAAAGCAGCACTATGGTTTTTCTTTCACAGAAAAGTAATGACAAAGGAAGTACACTATGCACAGGGAGAGAACATCACATCAGACACCTCCCCTTATCTTTTTTTATCTTTCTAGCTCCGGGGAAGAAGGGCAAAGTAGACTACATTATCGCCTTGGCAAAAACGGGGATTCCCCCTTCCACAACCCATCAGTAGCTAACAAGGCCTTAGCTATATTCTCCCTAAAATGATTTCAAGGACCCAAGACCTCTCGAATAAGGAAAATGAAAGATGCAAAGTCAAAGGCGACTGATGTAAACTCATTAAAAAATGCATCAGTATTAATAGCAGTTGTCTATGAAATATTCAACATACGAATTACATCATTTCATGACGATTGGTTTGTCATTCTTTTCAGTTCAGTAACGTAAAGGGTATTCGATGAAATATACCTAAAATAACCAGCAATTGCGAAATCTTTGTTAGAATGATAAAATATTCAAACTGAGGGGAAATTTGATTTCTATCCACACGCCAAATGCATTCAGAAAAATGATTGTATATTAATATATCTGAAACTGATGAGCCATATTGTATAAATGTAAAGTCAGCTCAGCTCTTTATTGTTTCTAAAAATGGATATTTGTAGATTCACTTCAATAGCTCATTTAGCTTATGGTTTTATTTTTTTTATTTTTTTATTTCCTTTTCTTTATCTCTTCCTTTTTTGTTTTAGGAGGAACTAGATTTTACCGAAGTTACAATTAACGAGAATGATAAAGAAGTTTGACATTTATTCAAACTGCTCCTTTTTAGAATTGTTGCTCTTCAAGGTAATAATAATGACATCTTAACAACAGTTACTTCTCCAAAAAAAAAAAAACATTGTTTAACTGAATGAAAGATGAGATAGAATCATCTTTGAAAGTCAATTTCTTAAGAGTAGAAATAAAATTCATATAGCTAGAAAACATCAGTTTTGGGCCTAAATGAATACTTGTAAAGGAAAACAATCTTCAAGATATAATATCAGTACATAGATTGTAATCTCCTATTCTCATTCTGTGCTTTCAAACAAGCTTTTGCAGGCACACACGTCAATGGAAATTTAATATTTTGTACAAACACCCCTTCAACTTCAAGACCGAACACAATATTGGCTTTATCGAGTGGGTAATATGCCCGTGTCCTATATGCCCCATGCAAAGAAAAGGGAGGTATTATCATTCAGACATGTTTACTAAATCCTGGGCACTGCTCTTTCAGGGGATTTATTTATGAAGTTCCTCGAGAGAAGAATCAACATGATCCTTGCTTCATATGTTGACTATTTTTGCGAAATGTCTTTTCAGGATGGAAAGTCGAGGAGGTATGAGCTGGGACGCAGTCTCTCTCTCTCTCTCTCTCTCTCTCTCTCTCTCTCTCTCTCTCTCTGTCAGATCAGTTTAAACATTTCAGTTTCAGTAATATTACAATGAAGAATTTCAATCAGCGTTCTTATAAGTGAGGTGACTGAATATAGGACACAGTTTCTCAGGATACAAAAGAGTTTCCTCTGCAGTATATAAAAATACTTTAAGAACGTATTTACTTCATGATGGTTTGAAATATGTCTTATTTCTGTTGAAATAGGACATATATTTTCTTCAAGGTGTAACTGGTTAGCTTGAAGCTCAGTCTTGAATAACATTAGTTTGTTTCAAACATATAAGCGTCTTCAAATGCCATGCATAAGTACAAAGATCATATCTTCTCACCAAAGGTTTTTCCAAAACATATTTAGAGTCATGTTCATACCAGAGTCGAATCACGGTATTTCAGAATTACTGATATTTAGAATTCTCTTTTTTACTAAATGTTATGGGACCATCTGAGAGAGAGAGAGAGAGAGAGAGAGAGAGAGAGAGAGAGAGAGAGAGAGAGAGAGGTCTCCAACTTCGCCTACAAAGATTGAAACACGTAATATAACTTCGCTTTGTTATTTTGAGAAGCATATATATTGAGAAAAATATAAACCTTTAATCAACTCGTCCAATCTAACATTTTTCGCGTGTGTTTATCAAAGCAACGCCAGAGCATTCGTCTGCTCACTGTGTGCCAATGAATTAAATACAACAAGATATGTTTCTGCTAAGAACCTCGAGGCGAAGATTCGTCTATGTGAGTTGCAATACGTTGCTAATTGCTCAAAGGACCGTTGCAAGTTGATCCTTTGGTTATCCTAACGGGAAGTTTGTCTGTAAATAAGGGATTATCTTGGTAGAGCCTGGAGAGAGAATTTAATAAATAAAAAATAAAAAACATGCACTCACATATACATGTATGTATGTATGTATGTATGTATGTATATATGTGTGTCTGTTTTACTTCCAAATTTCACCCTCCAGATTCAACCAAGTATATATGTATACATACACACATACATAACACATATGTACATGTATGTATGTATGTATGTATGTATCTGTGTCTGTTCTACTTCCAAAATTCCCCCTCCAGATTCAACCAAGTATGTATGTATACATACATACATACATACATACATACATACATACATACAAGTATGTACGTATACATGCAAACATATATACACAGGTGATGCCCACTCTTGTGGTCAGCACAAGCAAATGGATTTAACAACCAGTTATACATACAGTGGGTATCAATGTACCCACCATCTATCTACCTGCCGCTAATTAACGACCCCGATGCCACCCTTCGACAATCGAAGCCAGGATCTCTAGAGAGCCATCAACTCTCGTGGGCGGCAGGAGAAGAAGAAAGAGAAGGAGTGTTAGTTAGTAGACAGACGGTGAACTCTTGATGTTCTCAGCCCCCCTTACTTACCAGGTAGTAACGAGGGGCACACCTGTGCTGAATACGAGGGTTGAGATTCTTTGTAGGTGGAAATGTGAAATATGGGAGTATTATTCTCATGGAAAACTTTGAAGCAAAGTGTGTTCAGCTTAAAGGTATCACGTGTCAACTTCCCTTCCGTGACGTCCTTTTGAAATTTGTAAATTAATGATAGAGATTTTTTTGTCTGTATTTTCCATTACATTATGTCACTTCTTCCTCTTGAGCTCCGTATTCTTTTGGAGCTTGAATTTCGAGTGAGCTGCCCCTCACTGGGTTTTTTTCATACGAATGGAACTCATCTTATGAATGACAATGAGGCGTGATCCATCCTCCAACTTACTCGGGAATCGTGCACGATTTTCCCCTCACACGTAAGTTGTAAACATTATATTCGTAACTCTTAACCTAAATCAAAATGTGATAAAATCTACGATGAAAGAGAACCTTGTTTCACCGACGAAAACTAAAATAAATATGCCATTTTTTTATTAGAAATAAGTTTTCTGTACAGTTAGGCATGCATCTTTATTTTTTACATTTTCATTCTAATAAATAAATCATAAATATCTTATCCTGAAAATCCTGTATCTTAAACTTAACAAAAAACACCTTTTTCAGACCTTTTAGGCTCATCTATAGACCTTTCCTAACACCCCAAAATCAACAACAACAAAGTAGTTTGTAGGATTACTCCCAGAGTAAGCGAAACTAACAGCCATAAGTATGTAATCCAAGAAATAAAACTTATTTGATTGCAGCAAGAACATCATATTTTAGATCAACTTCATCAAGAATTCATAGCTTATCCTTAAAGCCCCACATTTACAAAAGAGATGGATTTTGGCATGAGATCATACATAATTGAAAACATAACGTTTACAGAGTAAAGGTTCATGTGACCTTTTCGAACGACCTTTTCTGTCGCAGATTCAGGCAAGAATTTTGTGTCCAAAGGTCCCACGACCTCCAACGCTTCGCCCCTTCGCCCTTCGTCCCCCGACCTCTTCTCCTCAGCCATTTCTTCAGGGTAATCATAATATTGCCTTTGTCCAAGAGATCTATTCATTCTTTTTCATTTTCCTTCCTGTTTACTAAATCATGACATTATTCTTCCTTTGGGATGAAGTCAAGTAGAGATTAAACATGAGTCTCACTTCATAATACGTCCGCGCTTTGCCAGGCCTCCTTTAGAGTATAAGAGGTCTGACAGACGTGAATTTTGATGAAAAACTAGGCGCCCCTCTCTCTCTCTCTCTCTCTCTCTCTCTCTCTCTCTCTCTCTCTCTCTCCCCTAAGTGGATGTTCTATATGGAAAAACCTTTGGATATCTAGCCAGACAAAATCATTAGGACACTGTGAATGAACAGCAAAACCTGCCCCTAGAGATAAGTGAGCACATGACGTCTCCTCGGGTAGACTAATAGGTCTTTGAGGCATCCTAATCCTCGTAACTCCTTTTAACCTCTCGCGCCGATACAAAATGTTTCACTGTTGCTTGCTCATTCACCTTTCTACTTAATGTTTACATCTTTTCCATTTAATAATCAACAAATAAAAAAAAATATCTTCATTTTGTAATTCCATGTATCGCATTGTCCTGTCCTCCAGATATCTTTGATAATTTTAGTTTCCCAAATTTTGTAATTTTCTTTTCATCTCCAACGGCGAATTTTTAACTATTTCGGAAATCACGTCGGAAAAGTTCATTCGAATTATAATTAATCGTTCTCTGGATAATGCACATAACAAATAAGCATATTACAAATCCATACTGAATAGAATATAAAATATAAAAGAAAATAGAAATATGAAAAAATACAGAGCGATGTGGAGGATAATCCTTGGCTTAATAAAAGAGCAAAACATATAGTATATTTTTGTATAAAATATCACCTACCCTTATATGAACTCTCATTCGTTTGGGCAACAGAATGCTTGTGTACCAACGCTTCATTAAAAGATTAAAGTAAAGTTCTAAATACAAATTTTCTGAATTGAATGATGTTTGGATGTATCTTCACATGAGCCCAAGATTAAGAAGTGTTGAAGGAGGTGGGTAAACCCATCTACTAACCACGACATTAAAGTAGAACTGTTGGAGTTGAATTGTTGGAGAATAGACGAACGACAATGAGACGAGTTGGAGAACACACACACACACACACACACACACATATATATATATATATATATATATATATATATATATATCATATATATGTGTGTGTGTGTATATATATATAAATAAAGGTTTTTTGCCACGATGGAAAAAAACAGAAAAAAGCGAGATAGCCAAGTACTTTCGATCCTGTTCAGACCCTTTGTCTTCAGTAAATGGTCCGAACGAGGACCGAAAGTACTTCGCTAACTCGCTTTTCCGTTTTTTTTTTTCCTTCGTGGCGAAAAACCTTTATTTATACATAGCATCACGTTCTATATACTTCGTGATCCAGTTATTTCATATATATATATATATATATATGTATATAGATATATAATATATATATATATATATATATATGAAATATATATAAGATATGTATTATAGATAATATTATCTACTATTATATATATATATATATATATATAGATATATATATATATATATATATATAGATATACATATAATATAATATCTCAATATATAGATAGATATATATATATAGATAGATATATTATATATATAGATATAATATATATATATTATATATTTATGAGATATATATTATATACATAATATTTATATATTATATACTATAGATATATAGAATTATAATTATATATATAGATAATATATAATAAATTATATATATAGTTCTATATTATATATAGAGATATAGATATATATATATATATATATATATATATAGAGATTATATATAAGAGATATTATATATATATATATTTATATACTATATTATAGATAAATCATTAGATATATATTAGATATATATATAGAGTTATATATATGATAATATATATATATATATGAGTATATATATAAGTAGTAGTATAGAGTTATACACATATATAGTATATATATATATATATTATATATATATATATATATAGATATTATAATATTATGATATATAGAATACGATATATAGATATTATATAGATAGATAATCTAGTATATAGATAGATATATATATAACGATATTAGATATAGATAGATATATTATATCTATATATATATAGATATATATATATATATTATATATATATATATATACCATATATATGTAAATCTATATATCTATATAGATATATATAGATAGATAAGATGTATATATATAGATATATATATATATATATTTAGATAATATTATATATATATATATATATATATATATATATATATATATATATAAGCATCTATATTAAATATATATATATTCATGCCAGGAATAAAAAACAATTTTTTAGGGTTTTTATATATATATATATATTATATATATATATATATATATTATATATATATATATAGTTATATATATATAGTAAATATATATAAATATATTAGATATATATCTATATTATATATATATATATTCTATACATATATATATATATATATATATATATATATATATATATATATATATATATGTATATATATATATAGATATATATAATATATATATATATATATATATATATATATATATATATATATATATATATATATATATAGATATATATATATATCATTCTGCCAGGAATAAAAACAATTTTTTAAGGGAATTATATATATATATATATATATATATATTATATATATATATATATATATATATATATATATATATATATATATATATATATATATATATATATATATATATATATATATAAATTCCCTTAATTAGTTTTCATAAAAGCCAGCTTTATAGATACATAACACAGCCTAGTTGAGGATATGAAAATATTTGTGGTCGAAACTGTTTATAGAAAAAAATAAGTCCATTTCCACAAGTTCTTTTTTTGAGTTGCATCTCGCAACTAGTATTTTGAGTGTTTTATATTATAAATAACTGTCCATTAATCATAAGACCCAACATTATTTTGTAAGAGAGGCAAATGTAGTGATATTGTGCTTAATGTTTAAAATTTGGCAGTTACCTAGTGGTTAGCAACATAGGAGAAAGATAATAAGAATGGAGGTACAGCAAAAGGAATAAAAAGGGGTTGCTGCTAGGGGTCGAGGAGACGCTGCAAAGAACCTTTCATGATGCCTACAGTACACCCTTTGAAGTGCACTGACGGCAGACAACTCGGTTGGTTATACTGAGCAGAAAACCTTTGGTATTGGTGGAAATCATTAAACCAAAAACTTCCAAACAGTAACTGAACAAATTCCCATGAACTTCTAGTGAGTAATCTGATAACAAATGTGCAATTTCGAACAGTTTGAATTGGCTGATTTTTCTGGCCACTGGATATAGAATTCGGGAGGAATGTTAATGACATTTTTAACTCTGATGATAAATTCTAATCTACACTACCTGAAATTTCAGCGTTTTTTACATCATTTATAAATTCATTTCTGCTGTTATGAATCTTTCACTTTACATGATGAGGACAAATGCAATTATTCTACCATGCCAAATATTCACAGTTGTGAAGTGTGTAATCAGTTTTCCAGGACGAATAAACTTTGGGAAGATACTTTCAGAGTTTGTTTAAACGTCTATTTAATGAATCATACATAATACAGCCATCGTGAATGATAGGAAATAGTGAGGTTTCTCTCTTAAATGGATGTTTAATGATTTATATTCTGTCGTGCATAGTTTGTTCCTGGAATCTCTAAAGTGATAGCAGTTGGTAAACAGCTCTGAGTGAGGAATTTGTTTGTCTTTATTTGTATGCAATGTTTTTTTTAAGCCGTCACTTTTGCACTGCAAATGTTTGTTTCTAAAGAAACTTCATTTCCTGGCGAAACAGAGCAAAGATGAATAATAATATAAAGAAAAAAAATATAGCTTTTACATTCGAGCTCAGAAAACTTTGCCCTCCTAGAACGTATAGTATTAAATCATTTTGAAACGTTTTGTAATGCTTAGATATGGCCTTATTCGCAGAAATAGTTCTCAAGGCACAATTCTGGTGGACGCTTTATAATGCGAAGAGATGGCTTTATTGACGGGAATAGTTCTCAAAAGATATAATTCCGGTAAAGATACAGAAATTAGTTTTTTTAACTGCTGGTTAATATTGAATTTATGATGTGAACCTTTAAAGTATTTTTCATGAAGACAGTTTTTTTTTTTTTTTTTTGGAGTGAGATCTTACCTGAAAAGTTACTGTTTAATGAAATTTACATATCACTATATAATGACGTTGACAGTCTTTTTTAGCTTACTCGGGGAGTAAACCTACTAACTAGTTTGTTGCTGTTGTTGTTGTTTGGGAAAGGTATCTGGAAAAACTAAAAAATATCTGGAAAAGGCGTTTTGCGTTGAGTTAAGGATACAAGAATTTCAGGATAGGATATTTGTGATTTATTTATAAGAATGAAAAAGGAAAAAAAAAAATTATCAAGTCTATATAAAACAGTAGAGAATGATTGCTTTTAATCAAATATAGCATATTCACTTTAATTTTCGTTTGAGGAAAAACGCTCTATTTGACCGTAGATTTTAGCACACGCCTGGAGTAAGCTGGAGGTCGGATCATGCTTTGTTTCCATAAAAATTAATTAAATTAAAACTCAGTGTTATGCACAATTATTGTTGAATTGGAGGAAGATAGATACCTTAGCACGAATTTGAATACATATCTATTTTTTATATATAAGAAGCTGTAAATCTATCTTAAATCCTT
>NC_061110.1:604918-609918 GCF_015104395.2 Macrobrachium nipponense | reverse complement strand
ATAAGTACACCCGTCTCTTATTTCCCACTGTGGTAATGTATATATTTATATATATATATATATATAATATATATATAATATATATATATATATATATATATATATATATATGATATATAGATATATACAAATATCATATGTACATACGGTAAAACGCATCATACATACACACATACATGCATACATACGTTTTCGTACACTAATATGAAAAAACCCTGCCGGGAAATATCAGTTGTCGAAGCTTTCAACGGGAAACTTTCCTGAAACATTCGCCTTGTGGGAAATCAGACGTGACGGAGAAGCTGCTGCTATTTCTGGCTTGTGAAACAACCGCTACTAGGATTTTCGCCCAACAACCGCCTCCCCCCCCGCCCCCCCCCTGACCCCCACACACCAGAAACCCCTTGCCCCTTCTGCCGAAACATCACCTTGAGCGCTGGCTGAGAGGAGAGAGAGAGAGAGAGAGAGAGAGAGAGAGAGGTATGCAAGAACAAGCACAAACGCATACTCTATATATATATATATATATATATATGATATATATATATATATATATATATATATATATATATATATATATATATATAGATATATATATATATATATATATATATATATATATATATATATGTATATATATATATATATATATAGATATATATATATATATATATATATATATATATATATATATATATATATATATATATATATATATATATATATATATATATATATATATATATATATATATATATATATATATATATATATATATATATATATATATATATATATATATATATATATATATATATATATATATATATGTAATAGTGTGGCACAGTGTCGTTATTACAAAAGGCAATAACTTAATAATACTTAAGAAAAAGGCACGAAACGGATAATAAGAGAAGAAAAAGATTTTCACAAGGAAAGGGAATACGATAATGATTTTTCTTAGTGAAGGGATTTTGTTACTCCAAACATTAGGCTTTTAGCCATTAGACATCTGGTTTTCATCTCCCCAAAAAGCCTCTGTCCGTACCAGCGATTAGTGACCAACAGAGATTATAGTCGACGAGGGATATTGCCCAGGCATATTCGAGAAATTGGAAACTACTCTCATTAGCGCCTATGACTAATCGCCGTTCCTTCGTGAACAGGTCAGAGAGAGCCATCTGGCATACGTAAAAAGGAATTCTAGACCCGTTGTTAGAAAGAGGGAAGTACCAAATTCTTAAAAGCTCCACCCTCCCAAAGGTAGGCCTCTAGTATCGACGAATCAAAAGCCATGAGTGTTGGTCATAAGACAGCCCAAAAGGGGTATCAACGAATGACCTATGAGGTTACCAAGGGATACGCCCCTAAGAAGCCAGGACATGAAGAAGGAGGGCGTATACAAATTCAGAGCCTACGAATCATTGTAAAAGACATGACAGGAAGGCGGTCTTGTATAATGTCTGTAGCCACTAACACACAAAAAGTCTTTCAGAAAAAATGCCACACCAGTCAGAATCCAAAAAATCAAAAATAAAGGCGGGGCTAAGGAGATTTCAACTGAACAAAAAAGGCGAGACAGAGAGCAGAGCAGAGAACAGAAAAAAGAAGCAGAGAGGGAGAAGAGAAAAAAGAACAACCGAGATGAGACAAACGGGGAGGCAGCGGCAACGGCAGTGCATGGCCGTGAAACAGAGAAAGCAGAAGAATAATCCAGAAGAAGAACAGGTGCAAAAGTGTGGTGTGCGAAGCAATCAAGACAGTGAAAGTGACAATCAATACTCCAGTAAAATTAAACCCTCGTGCCTATAGACTCGTAATTACAACAAGTGCCAATTAAGTTTTATCAGTCCAAGAGCCAGTAACTCAGAAGGTGGAAAACATGCGTAAGAACCCCTAACGAAGAATAAACTTAATGCAAAGAAACATATCAATTAATTTCTCATCCTAACAGAACCCCTTTACCTAATTCCCCAAAGTACCAGCCTCCACGGCACACGTTACCTTAGATCTGTGCAAAGAAGTAAGTACCGTCACAGATTTATTGGTGGCAGAGCGGTGGGATACGATGAGATAAAGATTAATATAGTGACAAGATTAATGATGTCGAGCGGTATGATAGGAAGACAAAGACACAGCAAAGAAATGATGATCAGCGACGCGAATGACAGTTAAAAACAGCGGCCGCGAAACGGAATCAAAAGTTTAGCGTCGGCATAAGAGATTTCAATCCATTCACGCCACTCGAAAAGAAAGTTCTCCCCTAAGACAGTACATGTTTCCCCAAATTCAAAGACAGTTATCGAGTCGTAACAATAAAAGCGCTCCAAAAAAAAAAAAAAAAAAAAAAAAAGCCACCCACACTTTGCGAAAGAAAAACTCCACTCCGAAGAACAGTAAAAGAACTTCCACTAGAAGAACAAGATATCGAAAGCGTAAAGAATATATCAAGAGGAAAGAAAAACATAATCCGAAACGCAACAGTCAACGCAATCGAGAGAGAGAGAGAGGTCCCCAGCCGAAGATTTCCGAGCGAAGAAGAGAGAGAGAGAGAGGGGGAACCACACATCATTCAACGCGCTGGTAGGCGAACGCAAGCTGTCAGACGTAACCCCAGATATCGAAGACGACGAAAGAAGTTAAGTCCGAATAAATGTCCCCACACTTACATAACATTAAATTTGATCAAAAGTAAATTACGCGATTAACATTTCAGTTAGACAATTTCTGGTATTTCAAGATTAAAAGATTTTCACTCTGAACTCTTTTTTTTGGCAACGAAACTACGATATTTCTCCATTTTACTAATTTTAACTAATCAGCTACTAAGACCTTTTCCCGAACATTTGTATTTACTAACCAATAACTTCAAATTTTAATTTTAATTTTGATTGTGTCATTTTATGTTATTTTTGTGATTTTGGTTGTTTTGTGATTTCTTGTACTTTGTTTTTTTTGTTTTAGTATTTGCTTTTTACTTGTTACGTCGAGTGAATGTTTACTTGTTTTTATTTTGTTTGTTTAGGATAACAAGGGTAATTCACGGGAGGTCTCTCGTTAGCGTACACTTTACGGTCAGTTCAGTATCGTTTTACCAGTACTGTTAAGAGGGTTTGGTTTTGTTGTTATTTAAGAATCGCTTTACAGGTAACGTAAGACTTTGAGAATATTTCTGGGGAAAATTCTTTTATTTTATTTTAGTGATCGAATACTTAAATAAAAACAATTTATTGTCATTATCATTATTTTCTTTTTGGGATATTACTGTCATAACTTTGATACTTTTAATGATACTCAGTACTTAAGAAAATTTCCATTAACGAGTCGATGGTCAAAGGGAGACCGACTCCTTATCAGAACGTAAGAACGCCTGTGCTCACGAGAAGTCAAACAATTAATTTAACCATGCCGGAAGGTACACAGTCCGCGAATTCGAACGCAGCAGTAATGGGAACACATAAGGGACATGTAATTAATCACATAGCTAAATTTTGCGGAAGAAAGGATGGTCAGTTAGCTTGTAACTTAGAGAACTGGATAGAGCAGGTGGAGACACGCCTAGATAGCATAACGGGGACAGATAGAGAAAAGCTTATTGAAGCCAAGAGTTATCTTGATTTGGAAGCCGGAGGAGACTTAGAACGATACGTCCACTCCGAGACTTACCGAGATCTTAAGAATTGGGAAGAATTGAAACGGTATTTCAGGAAGGTTTATTCCACAGTTGGTGAAAGAGATCCAGTTACTAGCTTGGCAAGGATAGTGCGTCAATTTAAGTTAGACGAAAGACGTTATCAAGAGTTTAGCTCTCAGTTGTATAACAATATGAATGAATGGGGTAACTTCATGGAATCCACAGGTTGGATAGAGGTAGAAGGAGGCAAGCAAAAAATGCTAATGAGTCATGTTAAAAAATATTTAGACTAGCAATAATGATTGGAAGCCTGCCAACGGAAGTCATTGCAAGGATGACACGTAAGTGGGAGACATCCGATGATGTAGCAGAGATTGAAGAGGAGGAAACAAAAATCCTAGGTAGAAGACCTGAAGGGAATCCTATATACAGACCTTTAGTCGCTATAGGACGAAAAGGAAAGAGGTCCAAATAGATCTGAGACACATCTAGAAATCAGAATAAGATGCCAGGTAAATCTTCTCAACGGAGGAGTTTCGACAGTCACGTGTTATAACTGTCAGAAGAAGGGACATTATGCCAGTGACTGCCGAGGGATGGCCTTCTGTCCTTTCCATAAGAGAACAGGACATAGTGCCCGAGAATGCAGAAATAAAACTGTTTCAGCTCCTAGAGGTAGATCTCAGTCGAGAGGCAGAAGTGGAAACAATAGTCAATCTCCCCCAGTTAGAGGAAATAGGGATTCCGTCCCAAATAGATATTCTAATCAAACAGCAAGCATAGGTTATCAATCAGTTCAGCCAATGTCAGACGACGCAATGGGAAATTTTCTGCTTACTGGTACAATGAATCTTCCTCTATAACAGAGAGAACGTCCGGAATGTCAAGGCTAAGTCAAGCTACACAGGTTAGCAAAGTTGATGTAGGGAATGAATATAATTATAGACCATTATTTCCCGCACATGTCGGTCTAGAGAAACCTATTGTTACATTCTTTGATACAGGTAGTCCTAAGAATATAATGTCAGAAAAGGTGTATCGGTTGTATTTTTCTCACTTAAGTTTGAATCCAGCAATAGATTGTAGAATCACAGACGTCCAGGGTAATGATATCCACGTAATTGGACAATTAGATTTTCCATTTAGGCTAGGAAGAATTGCTCTAAGAGAAAATGTTCTGGTAGCCAGAGATATACAATTAGCTTTTGCTCATTTGCTGATAGGTTATCCAACTATGGCTAGACAAGGGATAAGCATTGATGCCCCTAGAGAACAACTAGTGATTAACAACGGTCGTGAGATTTCTAGAATACCAATATGCAAGTCAATTAAAAGAACCCAGACTGAACAGAATCCCACACTGAAA
>NC_061110.1:588349-603349 GCF_015104395.2 Macrobrachium nipponense | reverse complement strand
GGGGGGGGAGGATGGGTTAGGTCGTCAATAGACTTAAGTCAAGCAACATTGGGGCTGGTCAGTCGTTGGATGGGTGACCGCTCTCAATCAGGCGTTGATTCCTTGGGAAAGGATCTTTACCATAATTTCCTCAGTCTACTCAGCTGTAAATGAGGTACCTACCCTCCCATGATGGGGTGGGTAGGGTCCAGCTATGGGTTAAATAGCAAAACTCAGCAATGATGGAAAGAAATGATGGAATAAAACGACTACGACGTAAATGGAACCTCTGGCAACGAAAGGAGCTTCGTCCGGCAACCAGGTATTCAACCCAATTGTAGGGGAAGACGGTCAGGTATTTGGAGGTCGTCATCCAGCAACTGATCACCACAACGACAGTAATAAACAGCCTGAGATTGGAGCTACAGAGGCAAAAAGGAAGAAATGGACAGGAGAAGAAAATATGAAAATATGGAGATGCTACATCAGAAGCAACCCGACGGAGAGAGGATATAGAAGAAGATTGGTCAACATCTGGAATGAGGAGGAATAACACCCCCCAAACAGAGCAGAGGCTGGCAGACCAAGTAAGGAACATAAAGAAAAAGAACTGGCTCTCCCCAACAGAAAGAGAAGAACTGGAAAAGGGAAATGTCACACGACAACGAATTACACGAAGACGAACTGAGAGACGATGCCACAAAAGACGACAGGGAGGATGAGGTATCAAACAACGACACACGAAGAAACACCGACGAAGTAACAGAGAGGACGGAATGGGTAGAAAAGATTAGACATGGATGGAGCCAGATCAGAGGAACAAAGACCCCTCCATGAAAGCCTACAACACCAAGAAATTAAGGGAGAAAACAAGTGAGATCAATGAAATAATGGGCCTAATACACACCACCAGTATCACAGAAACAAATAACTTTGACATATGCAGGAGCAAGATTAGTAGCAGAACTGATGGGGTTGATTCGACCAACACCACCGTCACAACCAACCCAACAGAAACCAAAACAGCAACCTCCTTGGAAAAGGCGCCTGGAAAAGCAAACCATGGTGATGAGAACTGACTTGAGTAAACTGAAAGAGATGGCAGAAAAAAAGCTAGAAGCAAGAAAACAAGGGAGGAACTCAACGAGAAATACAAAGTACAAGAGAAGGGACTAAACAACACAATAGAAGATGTAAAACAGAGGCTTAAGGCCAAAGCACACAAGATCCAACGGTACATGAACAGGAATAAGGGATACCAACAGAACAAACTAAGAGGGGAAGACAACCACCCAGAAATTCCTGAAGCCGAATCAAGTAAGAGACTCTGGGAAAACATATGGAGCAATCCGGTATCACACAACAAACATGCAACATGCTCCAGGAAGTCAAGGAAGAAGAAACAGGGAGAATAAAACAAAGATTCACAGACATCACGACAGATACAGTCAGACACCAACTAAAGAAAATGCCAAACTGGAAAGCCCCATTTCCGATGAAGTCCATGGATACTGGCTCAAAAAACTTCAAGGCCCTACACCCACGAATAGCAGAACAACGCTAGCATTGTATTTCAAATCACCAAGCACCCAAATGGATGACCACAGGAAGAACATCCTTAGTACAAAAAGACAAGAGTAAGGGAAATATAGCCAGTAACTACAGGCCTATCACCTGCCTACCAATAATGTGGAAGTTACTAACAGGTATCATCAGTGAAAGGCTATACAACTACCTAGAGGAGACAAACACCATCCCCCACCAACAGAAAGGCTGCCAGAAGGAAGTAGGGGCACAAAAGACCAGCTCCTGATAGACAAAATGGTAATGAAGAACAGTAGGAGAAGGAAAACCAACCTAAGATTGGCATGGATAGACTATAAGAAAGCCTTTGACAAGATACCACACACATGGCTAATAGAATGCCTGAAAATATATGGGGCAGAGGAAAATACCATCAGCTTCCTCAAAAATACAATGCGCAACTGGAATACAATACTTACAAGCTCTGGAATAAGACTAGCAGAGGTTAATATCAAGGAGAGGGATCTTCCAGGGCGACTCACTGTCCCACTACTCTTCGTAGTAGCCATGATTCCATGACAAAAAGTACTACAGAAGATGGATGCCGGGTACCAACTCAAGAAAAGAGGCAACAAAATTAACCATCTGATGTTCATGGACGACATCAAGCTGTATGGTAAGAGCATCAAGGAAATAGATACCCTAATCCAGACTGTAAGGATTGTATCTGGGGACATCATGATGGAGTTTGGAATAGAAAAATGCGCCTTAGTCAACATACAAAAAAGCAAAGTAACGAGAACTGAAGGGATAAAGCTACCAGATGGGAGCAACATCAAACACATAGATGAGACAGGATACAAATACCTGGGAATAATGGAAGGAGGAGATATAAAACACCAAGAGATGAAGGACACGATCAGGAAAGAATATATGCAGAGACTCAAGGCGATACTCAAGTCAAAACTCAACGCCGGAAATATGATAAAAGCCATAAACACATGGGCAGTGCCAGTAATCAGATACAGCGCAGGAATAGTGGAATGGACGAGGGCAGAACTCCGCAGCATAGATCAGAAAACCAGGAAACAAATGACAATACACAAAGCACTACACCCAAGAGCAAATACGGACAGACTATACATAACACGAAAGGAAGGAGGGAGAGGACTACTAAGTATAGAGGACTGCGTCAACATTCGAAAAACAGAGCACTGGGGCAATATCTGAAAACCAGTGAAGAATGGCTAAAGAGTGCATGGGAAGAAGGACTAAAAAAGTAGACGAAGACCCAGAAATATACAGAGACAGGAGAAAGACAGAAAGAACAGAGGACTGGCACAACAAACCAATGCACGGACAATACATGAGACAGACTAAAGAACTAGCCAGCGATGACAATTGGCAATGGCTACAGAGGGGAGAACTAAAGACTGAAACTGAAGGAATGATAACAGCGGCACAAGATCAGGCCCTAAGAACCAGATATGTTCAAAGTATGATAGACGGAAATAACATCTTTCCCATATGTAGGAAGTGCAATACGAAAAATGAAACCATAAACCACATAGCAAGTGAATGCCCGCCACTTGCACAGAACCAGTACAAAAAGAGGCATGATTCAGTGGCAAAAGCCCTCCACTGGAGCCTGTGCAAGAAACATCAGCTACCTTGCAGTAATAAGTGGTACGAGCACCAACCTGAAGGAGTGATAGAAAACGATCAGGCAAAGATCCTTTGGGACTATGGTATCAGAACGGATAGGGTGATACGTGCAAACAGACCAGACGTGATGTTGATTGACAAAGTCAAGAAGAAAGTATCACTCATTGATGTCGCAATACCATGGGACACCAGAGTTGAAGAGAAAGAGAGGGAAAAAATGGATAAGTATCAAGATCTGAAAATAGAAATAAGAAGGATATGGGATATGCCAGTGGAAATCGTACCCATAATCATAGGAGCACTAGGCACGATCCCAAGATCCCTGAAAAGGAATCTGGAAAAACTAGAGGCTGAAGTAGCTCCGGGCCTCATGCAGAAGAGTGTGATCCTAGAAACGGCACACATAGTAAGAAAAGTGATGGACTCCTAAGGAGGCAGGATGCAACCCGGAACCCCACACTATAAATACCACCCAGTCGAATTGGAGGACTGTGATAGAGCAAAAAAAAAAAAAAGAAAAAAAAATAATAATAATGAAATCCATAAATTTTTTTGTTCATGTCATTACTGTGGCGATTTTTTAATTATATAATTAAGAATGCATAAGAAAATTCACATAAATAATAAAACAAAATTAAGAAAAAATATATAGAAAAAACTTTCTTCTCATGAAGAAGCTGATTTCTTTACTGAAAATTTTAATGTCCTCAACAGTGTGGTTTTAGATTTTTATTAAAACAAAATATCTAAGATGTAACGTCACCTTTTGGGATGTAACTTGATATTGCTTTAAAATGTGCTGGACTACAAAATATGTTTTCTTTTCCAAACGATATATTTTTTTCAAACGTAAAGTTCACAGCTCGAGGTTCCATCGAAGGAAACTCAATATCTCTGTTATGAGTGTCTGGTGTCCCCCTTGTTCTACATCTTTTAGATGACAAGTAATTTTTTTATTATTATTTCTACGGACGGATGGTGGAATCTTGTTCAGAAAACATTTCCCAGTAGAAGCTTTGTGTAATACTTTACCATGAAGTATTTTCAAACTGCACTATGGAATCAACGGTGCTACCTGACGTGTGCCTTATCTGTGCACTTTCTGATTAGAAAATAAAAGTTGTGTTTGGGTAGTTTGATTTTGCAAGAATATAAATGTTTTAAGAAAGAATTATAATTTTAAATTATTTTTCTTTTATTTTGGTAGGTTATAGCCAAAGATGATAGGGCTTTAAGCTGGAATCATTAATGATAAAAGATATGTATTTTAAATGCTCTAGGCAAATTTTTAAAAATCAATATTCTAAGAAAGGTGAGAATAATGAAAGCCTTTGTTTTTAAATACTGACATTATGAAATTAATTATTCTTTTAATTTGGCCAAAGATGAGAGTGTTTTAAGCTGAAATAATTACAGATAAAAATATATTTTTAAGTGCTCTTGGCACATTTAAAAAAATCAGTATTCCACGGAAAGGAGAGCTTTGTTTTTAAATATTGGCATTATGAAATTAATTACTTTTCATACATAAAAATAAATAAATAACCGGGATATACACACTAGAGAAGCACAAAAACGAAATTACTTGACGCAACAGGAAGCCAAAAAAATGCCGGGCAGGTCCATCCTACATTTCAAAACTATCTGTTTGCCTACAATTACGACGTCGTTCCCCGTAAGGAGAGAGAGAGAGAGAGAGAGACAGAGAGAGAGAGAGAGAGAGAGAGAGAGAGAGAGAGAGAGAGAGAGAGAGAGGCTTGTCAGTTAAGCAAACGTTGAACGACTCTTCAGCTGGGCAAACGCTTTCGCAACTTTATTAGCTGAGCAAACGTTTGGAAACTGGAGTGACATCATGATCATCATCATCTTCATCATAGTGGGTCTCACGGTCTTCTGAAACGACACCTCAGGCTAATTCTGCTACGTTTCGAATGCCAAACGATAAACCTTACTTAACGAGTCTACATAATTTATCCTCCTACAACCACACAACCTAGCGTCATAATTCTATAGCCCCAACCACTCCCAACTACCCTAAGAAACTGAGTTTCAACATTTTCGTTTTTTTTGAGGCTCTTATTTTTACAAACATCTAAAAATTTGAATGTCAGAACTTCACATGACTTCTTTGTGTTCTACGATGTTGAAGGTGGTAACAATAAGTGAATATATATATATATATATAAATATATTCACTTATTGTTACCACCTTCAACATCGTAGAACACAAAGAAGTCATGTGAAGTTCTTACCTTCAAATTATATATATATATATATATATATATATATATATATATATATATATATATATATATGTATGTATAACTGAATCACAAAAGTTTGGAACGTAATAAATCCTATAAATAAAGGTATAAGTCAGGAAGAAAAACAAACAAACGAGTGTCTGCTAGATCTTTCTTCGACGTTCAACGTCGAAAGATCTTGCAGATACACCTTTGTTTATTTTTCCTTCGTGGCTTATACCTTTAATATATATATATATATATATATATATTATATATATATATATATATATATATATATATATATATATATATGTGTGTGTGTGTGTGTGTGTGTGTGTGTGTGTGCGTGTGCTTTTTAAGCGGTCTTTTATCTTACTGGACTTTTAATTCAATTGTATTTTACTCTTTGTACTTTGCAAAAATCCCAGCCTATTAATATACTTTAAGGTTCACTAAAGCAACGGGAAGAAATACTATCAAATATTCAAAATCAAAATCATGAACATGAAACATAACACAAGACGAACCATTCACGGATAAATACGACCTAATAACAACACCTTGATGCAATTTTAACATGCACACAATTTTAATAGTATTATGACATCCAACCTATAAAATATAAGAATGGACACTATCTTTGAGTACTTATTAAGTTTACTAACCTTCCAAAATATCCACCTAAACATACAGACCAGTGAATCTAACTGTAAATGGTGTCTACTTATAAAGTTAAATAAACACAAGGATACCAAACTCGAAATTGGAGGACACGAAACTAATAGATTAAAAATAGAGAACACTCTTGCCAAAGATCTTTCAAAGATAATTTACTGCACAAAAAACAAATGGATTACGATTATTTTAGATTATTAAAACTTATGAATACATTTTACGGATAACATTTTACATAATACACACACACACTCGCAAAAAAAAAAAAATATATAATATATATATATATATATATATATATATATATATATATTATATATATATATATATATAAGATATATATAAGTATATAGATATATTATAATTATAATATATATATATATATATATATATATATATATATATATATATATATATTATATATATATATATATATCTATATCTATATCATATCTATATATATTTAGATCTATATCTATATCTATACTCCCATATCTATATATATATATATATATATATATATATATATATATATAGTATATATATATATATATATATATATATATATATATATATATATATTATATATATATAATATATATATATATATATATATATATATAGTGTATGCTATATATGATAGATATATATATATATATATATATATATATATATATATATATATGTAGGATATATATATATATATAGTATATATATTCTATATATATATATATATATATAGATATATATACATATATATATTATTATATATATAGATATATATATATATATATATATAATTTATATATACTATATATATATATAATATAATATATATATAGTATGTATATAGAATATATATATATATTATTATGATATATATATATATATATATATATCTATAATATTATATAATATATATAATATATATATATATATATATTATATATTAATATTATTAACCTATCAACATATCAAAATGTACTTACATAAAAAGACGTAATAACATTTCCCTAAAACCTCGGGAATTCTTCTCTTTAAAAAAAATAAAATAAAATAAAAACCTTCATGAACGAAGCCTTGAGAGCAGGCGAATGAACGAGTTAAGATAAAAAGTCAACTGCGACATTAAGAGAGCCAATCACAAATCAGAAATGTCTATTTGTGTGCAATCACTACATTATCCTGCCAGGCGAGATGAGGCGGATCATCAGCCGAGTCGGTGTTTAAATAGACTGGCACGTTTGCTGAGATAATACCGGGTGGTATACCTTCTTGCTCTGCTCTGCTGTGTACTTGATAGTATGTCGATTCGTCTCAGAAGATTATTTCATGTCTTTTTCACTTCCCTCTACCATTTTCTGGTGATTCCAGGGGCTTTTGGCCTTCGCTTCCATCTGCCACTTGCCAGAAGGTGATTACAGGTCTTTTTTACATTTACTTTCATCTACCACTTTCCAGAAGATGACTCATGTCCTTTTTTCCTTCACTTCCATCTACCACTTTCCAGAACGTGACTTCAGGTTAATTTTTACCTTCACTTCCATCTACCAATTACCAGAAAATGACTTCAGGTACCTTTTGGTCTTCACTTTCATCTACCAATTTCCAGAGGATGACTTCAGGTTCATTTGGTCTTCACTTCCATCTACCACTTTCCAGATTGCATCATGAGTGCATTTTCACTTCCATCTACCATCTTTGTTCTCCAACTCGTCTCATTGTCGTCCGTCTATTCTCCAACAATTCAACTCCAACAGTTCTACTTTAATGTCGGGGTTATTAGATGGGTTTACCCACCTCCTTCAACACTTCTTAATCTTGGACTCACGTGAAGATACATCCAAACATCATTCAATTCAGAAAATTATTATTCAAAACTTTACTTTAATCTTTTTATGAAGCGTTGGTACACAAGCATTCTGTTGCCCAAACGAACGAGAGTTTATATAAGGGTAGTTGAAATTCTATACAAAAATATACTATATATTTTGCTCTTTTATTAAGCCAAGGATTATCCTCCACATCGCTCTGTATTTTTTCATATTTCTATTTTCTTTTATATTTTATATCCTATTCAGTATGGAATTGTAATTTGTTTATTTATATGTTCTCGTCAAGTGTTCTCTGTATATTCTATTGGGCATTATCCAGAGAACGATTAATTATAATTCGAATGAACTTTTCCGACGTGATTTCCGATAGTTAAAAATTCGCTGTTGGAGATGAAAGAAAATACAAATTTGGAAATAAATTATCAAAGATATCTGGAGGACAGGACAATGCGATACATTGAATTACAAAATGAAGATAATTTTTTTATTTGTTGATTATGAAAGGGAAAAGATGTAAATATTAAGTAGAAGGGTGAATGAGCGAGCAACAGTGAAACATTTTGTATCGGCGCGAGAGGTTAAAAGGAGTTACGAGGATTAGGATGTTTCAAAGACATCTTAGTCTACCCTAGGAGACGTCATGTGCTCACTTATCCCAAGGGGCAGGTTTTGCTGTTCATTCATAGTGTCCTAATGATTTTGTCTGGCTAGATATCCAAAGGTTTTTCCATATAGAACATCCACTGAGGGGGAGAGAGAGAGAGAGAGAGAGAGAGAGAGAGAGAGAGAGAGAGAGATAGGCGCCAAGATTTCCTCAAAATTCACGTCTGTCAGATCTCTTATACTCTAAAGGAGGCCTCGCAAAGCGCGGACGTATTATGAAGTGAGACTCATGTTTAATCTCTACTTGACTTAATCCCAAAGGAAGAATAATGTCATGATTTAGTAAACAGGAAGGAAAATGAAAAAGAATGAATAGATCTCTTTGACAAAGGCAATATTATGATTACCCTGAAGAAATGGCTGAGGAGAAGAGGTCGGGGGACGAAGGGTGAAGGGCGAAGGGTTGGAGGACGTGGGACCTTTTGACACAAAATTCGTGCCTGAATCTGCGACAGACAAGTTCGTTCGAAAAGGTCACGGGAGCCTTTACTCTGTAAACGTTATGTTTTCAATTATGTATGATCTCAAGCCAAAATCCATCTCTTTTGTAAATGTGGTGCTTTAAGGATAAGCTATAAATTCTTGACGAAGTTGATCTAAAATATAATGTTCTTGGTGCAATCAAATGTTTTTTTTCTTGGATTACATACTTATGGTTGTTAGTTTCGCTTACTCTGGGAGTAATCCTACAAACTACTTTGTTGTTGTTGATTTTTGGGGTGCTATGAAAGGTCTATAGTTGAGCCTAAAAGGTCGGAAAAAGGTGTTTTTTGTTAAGTTTAAGATACAGGATTTTTAGGATAAGATATTTATGATTTATTTATTAGAATGAAAATGTAAGAAATAAATAATATGCATGCTAAACTGTACAGAAAACTTATTTCTAATAAAACATAGCATATTTATTTTAGTTTTCGTCGGTGAAACAAGGTTCTCTTTCATCGTAGATTTTAGCACATTTTGATTTAGGTTAAAAGTTACGAATATAATGTTTACAACTTACGCGTGAGGGGAAAATCGTGCACGCATCCCGAGTAAGTTGGAGGTTGGATCACGCCTCGTTGTCATTCATAAGATGAGCTCCATTCGTATGAAACAAACCCAGTGAGGGGGCAGCTCACTCGAAATTCAAGCTCCAAAAGAATACGGAGCTCAAGAGAAAGAAGTGACATAATGTAATGGAAAATACAGACAAAAAAATGTCTATCATTAATTTACAAATTTCAAAACGACATCACGGAAGGGAAGCTGACGCGTGATACCTTTAACCTGAACACACTTTGCTTCAGAGTTTTCCATGAGAATAATACTCCCATATTTCACATTTCCACCTACAAAAAATCACAACCCTCGTATTCAGCACAGGTGTGCCCCTCGTTACTACCTGGAATCCGATGTGGGAGCTTGCTAACAAGGTTCTCAATTAGCGCCAGGTAAGTAAGGGGTGGAGGGAACATCAAGAGTTCACCGTCTGTCTACTAACTAACACACCTTCTCCTTCTTCTTCTCCTGCCGCCCACGAGAGTTGATGGCTCTCTAGAGATCCTGGCTTCGATTGTCGAAGGGTGGCATCGGGGTCGTTAATTAGCGGCAGGTAGATAGATGGTGGGTACAGTGATACCCACCGTATGTATAATTGGTTGTTACATCCATTTGCTTGTGCTGTCCACAAGAGTGAACATCACCTGTGTATATATGTTTGCATGTATAACGTACTTGTGTGTATGTCTATATGTATGTATGTATGTTTACATACATGCTTACATACATGCATACATACATACATGTACATGTGCGTTATGTATGTGTGGTATATACATATATAGTTGGTTGAATCTAGAGGGTGAAATTTGGAAGTAAAACAGACCACACATACATACATACATACATACATACATACATACATACATGTATATATGAGTGTATGTTTTTTATTTCTTATTTCTAAAATTCTCTCTCCAGACACAACCAAGTTAATCCCTTATTTACAGACAAACTTCCCGTCAGGATAACCAAAGGATCAACTTGCAACGGTCCTTTGAGCAATTAGCAACGTATTGCAACTCCCATAGACGAATCTTCGCCTAGAGGTTCTTAGCAGAAACATATCTTGGTGTATTTAATTCATTGGCACACAATGTTCTGGCGTTGCTTTGATAAACAGGTGCGAAAAATGTAAGATTGGAAGAGTTGATAAAAGGTTTATATTTTTCTCAATATATATGTTTCTCAACATAAAACGAAGTTATATGACAACATGTCTCAATCTTTGTAGGCGAAGTTGGAGACCTCTCTCTCTCTCTCTCTCTCTCTCTCTCTCTCTCTCTCGTCAGATGGTCCCATAACATTTAGTAAAAAAAGCGAATTCTAAATATCAGTAATTCTGAAATACCGTGATTTGACTCTGGTATGAACATGACTAAATATGTTTTGGAAAAACCTTTGGTGAGATAGATATTATCTTAGTACTTATGCATGGCATTTGAAGAAGTTTATATAGCTGAAACAACCTAATGTTATTAAAGACTGAGCTTTAAGCTAACCAGTTACACCTTGAAGAAAATATATGTCCTATTTCAACAGAAATAGGACATATTTCAAAACCCTCATGAAGTAACTACGTTCGTAAAGCATTTTTATATTCTGCAGAAGAAAATCTTTTGTACCTTAACAGACTGTGTCCTATATTCACTCACCTTACTTATAAGAACACTGATTGAAATTCTTCATTACTAATATTATTTGAACTGAAATGTTTAAAAAAACTGATCAAACATAGATAGAGAGAGAGAGAGGAGAGAGACGAGAGAGAGAGAGAGAGAGAGAGAGAGAGATGCTAGATTTTAATCCTTTGTAACAAACCGAACGTGACGAATATAAGGATGTATTTAGAACAAAGCAACATAAAGAGAGAGAGAGAGAGAGAGAGAGAGAGAGAGAGAGAGAGAGAGAGAGAGAGATGCTAGATTTTAATCCTTAGTAACAAACCGAACGTGACGAATATAAGGATGTATTTAGAACAAAGCAACATAAAGAGAGAGAGAGAGAGAGAGAGAGAGAGAGAGAGAGAGAGGAGAGAGAGAGGAGAGGAAGAGAGAGTGCGTACCAGCTCATACCTCTTCGACTTTCCATCCTGAAAAGACATTTCGCAAAAAATAGTCAACGCAATGAAGCAATGGGCCATGTTGAGTTCTTTTCTCTCGAGGAACTTCATAAATAAATCCCCTGAGAGATCAGTGCCCAGGATTTAGTAAACATGTCTGAATGATAATACCTCTCTTTTCTTTGCATGGGACATACAGGACACGGGCATATTACCCACTCGATAAAGCCAATATTGTGTTCGGTCTTGAAGTAGAGGGGGTGTTTGTACAAAATATTAAATTTCCATTGACGTGTGTGCCTGCAAAAGCTTGTTTGAAAGCACAGAATGAGAATAGGAGATTGCAATCTATGTACTGATGTTATTACATCTTGAAGAAAGTTTTCCTTTACATGTATTCATTTAGGTCCAAAACTGATGTTTTCTAGCTATATGAATTTTATTTTTACTCTTAAGGAATTGACTTTCAAAGATGATTCTATCTCATTTACCTTTCATTCAGTTAAAAATTATTTTGTTTTGCGGAGTAACTGGTGTTAAGATGTCATTATTATTACCTTGAAGAGCAACAATTCTAAAAAGGAGCAGTTTGAATAAATGTGAAGTTTTTTTTATCACTCTCGTTAATTCTAACTTTGGTAAAATCTAGTTCCTCCAAAAACAAAAATGGAAGAGATAGAGACAAGGAAATAAAAAAATAAAAAAATAAAACTATAAGGTAAATGAGCTATTGAAGTGAATCTACAAATATACATTTTTAGAAACAAAGAGAGCTGAGCTGACTTTTCATTTAGACAATACGGCTCATCCGTTTCAGAGATATTAATATACAATAATTTTTCTGATGCATTTGACGTGTGGATAGAAATCAAATTTCCCCTCAGTTTGAATACTTTATCATTCTAAAAAATATTTCGCAATTGCTGGTTATTTTAAGTATATTTCATCGAATACCCTTTACGTCACTTAGCTGAAAAAAATGACAAACCAAGCGCCATGAAATGATGTAATTCGTATGTTGAATATTTCATAGACAACTGCTATTAATACTGATGCATTTTTTAATGAGTTTGCATCAATTGCCTTTGACTTTGCACGTTTCATTTTCCTTATTCAAGAGGTCTTGGGTCCTTGAAATCATTTTAGGGAGAATATAGCTAAGACCTTGTTAGCTACTGATGGGTTGTGGAAGGGGGAATCCCCGTTTTTGCCAAGGCGATAATGTAGTCTACTTTGCCCTGCTTCCCCAGACTGGGAAGATAAAAAAGATAAGGGAGGTGTCTCTGAGATTTTCTCTCCCTGTCGCATAGTGTACTTCCTTTGTCATTACTTTTCTGTGAAAGAGAAACCATAGTGCCTGCTTTCTCTGTCCGTCCGCCCTCAGAGCTTAATAACTATTTGGGCCACAAGGCTGCAAATTGGTATATTGGTCATCTCCCCTCCAGCCATCAAACGTACCAAATTGCAGCCCTCTAGCTTCAGTAATTTTTTTTTTTAATTTAATTAAAGTTAGCTATAAACGTACGTCTGGCAGCGTTAAAGGTACCAACAACATAGGTCACCACAGGACAGTAGTAACAGCTAAGAGTTTTATGAGCTTAGGCCATCGACGGTGGAAACTCGATCGTCGAAGTAAATTTCGGCACAATTTTTACTCTCTCTCTCTCTCTTCCTCTCTCTCTCTGTTGCTTTATTCCTTCTCCGTCCTTTTACTTGTTACGTTCGGTTTCTTGAAGAAGATTAAAATTACTCTCTCTCTCTCTCTCTCTCTCTCTCTCTCTCTCTCTCTCTCTCTCTCTCTCTCTCGTTCTTTATCAGTCCTGTCGCTTCACAAGTTCGGTTTCTTGATTCAGACTAAAATCTCTCTCTCTCTCTCTCTCTCTCTCTCTCTCTCTCTCTCTCTCTCTCTCTCTCTCTCGCATAATTTTTTTTCAGTACGAATGCTATTTAAATCTCTCTCATCTCTCTCTCTCTCTCTCTCTTTCTTCTCTCTCTCTCTCTCTCTGTGTGTGTCTCTCTCTCTCTCTCTCTCTCTCCTCGTTCTTTATCAGTCCTGTCGCTTAGCACACCCGGTTTCTTGATGCAGAATAAAATCTCTCTCTCTCTCTCTCTCTCTCTCTCTCAACCCTTCTTTTCCCTCTCTCCATTGCATGCTCCCTTCCCATTTGCGAAGATTATGCAGATTTTTCCGGACCCTTGAAGGCAATACTCATAAAAATCTCTTCCTGGACGAAGGCAGTAGTAGCTCACAACCTCAGGGGAAGCTTCAAAACGTCTATCCTGAGATGATTAACTGACATTTTTAGGACTCGTGTCAGGGAAGTTTCACAAGGGCGTCAGGAGTCATTCATTGTGGTTTCCCGCGGTTCGAATGAATGAAGAAGAGAATGAATGAAGAAGATAATTCACGCCAAGAAAGAGAAGTAAAATTGTTGTGATCACACTTTTAGTAAATTGGCGAGGGTTCGTTTACAAAGTAGTGTTTACTGTTTCAGTGGGTATGTAGGGCGTATTTAATTCTGGCGTCCCCGTGCAATGCAGTAATCCAGGACTGATTAGTATCATATCATCTGAACAGGAAAGAATCTTGCTCTGGTCACAAAGGAAATGAGTCACTCTTCAGGTTGCCAAAAAAAAGTCTTAATCATCGTTAGTTGATATTACTTTAAAGACTGAATGATGTTGTGTAATACCTGAATAATATCACCTGAATATTATTTCAATATTACCTAGATTTTAAGTATCCATACTTTAATACAGTCTGTGGTGGTTATGATCCTAAAATTCCTCACAAAACTTGGTCTGTAATCAGCATGGTATTCCTTTAAGATTTGTTATGTTTCATCCAATTGTTATAGTGCTTTATGTTCATCCTATGGTATTATTATATGGTGCAATAATGTATCAAGAAGTCAATACGTATCAACACAATATCGTTCTTCAAGAGATCTCTAATTCGCTCTACCTCGGAATTGATATATTTTCATATATGTACCGAATGGGAATTTTTAGTTGATAATAATTTCGTCCCCTCATGGGATCAAACCACCGTCCAGTCGGACGGGAACGAAATCAGGACGGCCTAGTGACGTTATCGAGTCGACCAACAGAGAGGCTATGAGTTAATATCGATTCTGGCCTTACAAATTCACCGTCGAACTCGGCGTTTTCGTAATTAGAATCGATATGAAACCCACTCTACCATGTTAACCAATTCGAACGTTTGACCAACGTAGCCTTGTAATGAATAATTATATATGAAAATATATCAATTCCGAGGTAGAGCGAATTAGATATTAAAGGACATTTG
>NC_061110.1:565849-583349 GCF_015104395.2 Macrobrachium nipponense | reverse complement strand
AACGAGGAAAATCCTCTGTAATTGCTAGATCTAATGATTATGTTTCAAGAAATTTACTGGAATCAGCAATTATACAAATCACTAATAAAAACAACCTAAATCTTAGTCCGGGAATGTACCATTTGGACCCGTATATTTGTATAGTGTTTATGAAGGACCCTAAAATAAATGAACTACTAATAAATTAGTCCCATATGTATATAGCTATTATCTATATATATATATATATATATATATATATATATATATATATATATATATATATATATATATATATATATATATATACTATATATATATATATATATACATATATATATATATATATATATATATATATATATATATATATATATATATATATATATATATATATATCTATATATATATATGTATTATATATATCTATTCTATACATATATATATATATATATATATATATATATATATATATATATATATATATATATATGTATATCTATATATCATATATATATATATATATATATATATATATATATATATAGATATAATAAAGGTTTTGCCACGAAGGAAAAAAAATGAAAAGCGAGATAGCCAAGCACTTTTGGTCTAGTTCGACCCTTTACTCAGGCACAACTGATCTTACAGAGGAAAAAAACATAGTCAAGGTAGCTTAATATCCAAACTGACACTACGAGATTAGCAATAAGGTCGATTTCACTCTACAGAAACGAGGAAAATCCTCTGTAATTGCTAGATCTAATGATTATGTTTCAAGAAATTTACTGGAATCAGCAATTATACAAATCACTAATAAAAACAACCTAAATCTTAGTCCGGGAATGTACCATTTGGACCCGTATATTTGTATAGTGTTTATGAAGGACCCTAAAATAATGAACTACTAATAAATTAGTCCCATATGTATATAGCTATTATCTCTCTCTCTCTCTCTCTCTCTCTCTCTCTCTCTCTCTCTCTTGCTCGATAAAATTATATTTTTTTTCGTTTTTTCATTAATAATTTTTTGGGGAACTTTTTTGTAAATTTCATGATAATAAGTTCTGTATACCTCCTTTTTTTTTTCCAAAATGTACTGTTTTCTGGGGTGAATCATCTGTTGACCGTGTGTGTATCCCAACCCAAGGTGTGGCTGCCCTTGGGCGTTTCGTCGTTTCTGTAGAGTGAAATCGACCTTATTGCTAATCTCGTAGTGCCAGTTTTGGATATTAAGCCTACCTTGACTATGTTTTTTGTTTTTTCCGCTGTAGGATCAGTTGTGCCTGAGTAAAGGCTCGAACTAGACCGAAAGTGCTTGGCCATCTCGCTTTTCCTTCGTGGCAAAAACCTTTATTTATACATAGCATCACGTTTTATATACTTCGTGATCAAGTTACTCACATATATATATATATATATATATATATATATATATATATATATATATATATAATATATATATATCATATATATATATCATATATATGATTATAATCATTTTAGCACGTGATTCGTTTATCACATAGATCCACAGGTGAAAAATAATAGACAGGGTGTAGGTCCTGACCGGTTTCGGCTTTATTTTCAAACCATTGACAAAGGACTGATTCATAGTATTAGAATTCACAAGAATATATACAACAGAGACAGTACTGACGAACATACACACAACCGTTTGAGACTGCAAATCCACCCACAGACAGGTGTCAAGGTAGGAGTGGCTTCCAAAAATCATTTGGCTAAAATTTACAATAAATTCTCAAAGGGATACTACCGCTTAGGGTACCCAACAGATAACCAGTCCACACCTGACAGGTGTCAGGGAGGCGGGGTTGGACATCTCATTACTACTACTGCCCCCTTGCTGTGTTTAAAAATATAATAACCTAGTTCCGTACATTTCTAATGCCTACCTTAAAATTTAAACAGTTTACAAATTTCTTTTGATATTAAAGGATCAAGGTGAAAAATAGTAGACAAGGTGTAGGTCCTGACCGGTTACGGCTTTATTTTCAAGCCATTGACAAAGGGACTGATACATCGTATTAAAATTCACAAGTATATATACAACAGAGACAGTTACTGACGAACATACACCACAACTGTTTGAGACTGCAAATCCACCCACAGGCCGGTGTCAGGTGGGGGGTAGGAGTGGTGGCTTTCAAAAAATCATTTGGGCTAAAATTTACAATAAATTCTCAAGGGATACTACCGATTAGAGTACCCAACAGATAACCAGTCCACACCTGACAGGTGTCAGGGAGGCGGGGTTGGACATCTCATTACTACTACTGCCCCCTTGCTGTGTTTACAAATATAATAATCCTAGTTCCGTACATTTCTAATGCCTACCTTAAAATGTAAACAGTTTACAAATTTCTTTTGATATTAAAGGATCAAAGTTTATACATTCCTTGACTGACGTTCATATTATTTTTGTAACTTTCTTTTATAAAACTAGATTCAATTATATTTTTTCTATTGCATTATTAGAACCACACAAGCTTTTTTGTTTGAACCCCTTCCCAGTTAATAGGCATGATTGTTGTTCTCAACTAAACATGTACAAAAAATACCACTATTTCCCTATGCATATCTCACACATTGTTTATGTTGTTCTATTCTTTTTTCTAGTGCTTTCCCCGTTTGACCAATATAAAAGTTGCCACAAGACTTAAACGGAATTTTATATACACAACCTTTAACACTGTCGGGGGAGTTTTTATTGTTTTACATACTACATTAGTACCAAAATTCTTCAGGAGATGTGGATATCTTTCATAGTTATTATTATAAGGTAGTACAAGCACATTTTTTTTGCTGTAAGGTTCTTTTTTTTTATTTGATACATGGCCTTTTGCCGCTTCTAATGCATTGTTTAGTACACTATCTGGATATTTAAATTTCTTGCCTGTATTCCGAATCTCATCTTATCTCCTCATCTATATATTCTGGGCTACATACCGGTAGTGTTCTTAGAAACATAGAGGCAAACGCTGATCTTTTTACCTTAAGGTTTTGTCAAGAATAGAAATGTATATAGGAAGAAATATTAGTAGGTTTTCTGTAAACACTATATTTAACAAAAGGAGACATTGAAAACACCAAAATATAGCAAGTAAGTACTATATTCCAGAGACTGATCTCTCTCTCTGTAGGTACGTCTAAGAAATATAGTACCTACTTCTATATTTTGGTGTTTTTGTGGGCTTCTTTTTATTAGATGGAATTCTGATGTAACGAACATTTTACCAGTCATATATATATATATATATATATATATATATATATATATATATATATATATATATATATATATATATATATATATATATATATATATATATATATATATATATATATATATATATATATATATATATATATATATATATATATATATATATATATATATATATATATATATATATATATATATATATATATATATATATATATATATAAATATATATATATATATATATATATATATATATATATATATATATATATATATACTATATATATGTAAGTGTTTACATAATAAAAAATATGGAATGTTAGTCCATATATATAAAAGACTAAAACTAAAGAGGTCAACCAGATTGCTTGCAGGAATGTGATCAGACTAGAGACGCTAAAGATGACGTATACAATAAAAGTAGGCTAAGTTGACATGCCGTCACCTGTAGTCATTCAATTGTTTTATAACTTTAGTCCAAGCTCCCTGCTTGAGCAACTACTGCGACCTATAATTCAAACGGCCTACGTGATCTGTAGTGTGTCTCAGTGACTGTACGCGCCTAAAAGAGGTGGCAGCGTCACAGAAGAACTCTACAACTTCTCCGAAGTAAAAACCAGAATAATAAATCATGAAGTCAAGGACGACGGAAGCAGCAGATTCTTCAAGCAACTTAGTATCATTGTTTAGTGAATAACTTCAAGAAACAAAAACCGACGTGTCCTTTCCTACGGCAACACAAGCTTCGTCTCTTATTAGAATCATTCAAGAAAACATCGTGGTTAGTGAGCGTTTCCGGCACTTCAAGAAACAAACCGAACGCGTCTGCAGCATCGGATCTTAAAGGGCTCGAATCATCGAAACAACGCGCACGGGGGAAACTCAAGCCAAAAACCTGGTCATCTGCTAAATAGAGAAGGAGGACCAAGGTACCGTGTGTCGTTATCGGAACACCGTGACTTCCACAAAAGCAAGCTAAGTTACAATTTTTTTGTTTTATTCATTTGGAGTAAACTTTGAGTGTTTCCTTGCAGGTCGAATTTCGTTATTCCTGTGGCTGAAGTTACGAGACATTCTTAATCTTACTTTTTTTACAGAAATTATCTACATCATTGAGATTTCGCTACTGCGAGTTTTTTATCTTTGAGTGTCTGTTTCCAGAAGTTCTACTGAAATATCATAATCATATACTATGTTAATTTTATCATTTTGGTAATTATTCATCCTTGCGTAACAAATCATATTAAACAGTGAATATGCGTTTAAGGAGTGGACGTCTGTATTTATACAGATGCATGGATAGGTCGGTTAAGCGCTGTGGTGATTAGAAAACACACAAAAACAAGTGGAACACCCGTACAAATCTATATAAATTAGAGGTAACACTATTTGGGTTAGACAATAAAAATAAAGCTCCTTTGCAAAAGTTGTCCCGATCTCAGTTTTAGCCTTGCGTTTTTTGAGTTATATAAAATATCGAACCTCAATGACTCAACTTAACTTTAAAAATATGGCTGGATTGCAAGGAATAACATGTCTGTAAAAAACTTTCATCAGGCTAAATGCGCTGACCAGGATCCCTCACTATTTCAAATTTTAGCAAAGAATGAAGTACAAACAGTTAATATTGAATGCAGTCGAAGATAACTTACGTGCTTAATAATAGTAATCGCTCAATTCTAAATAGTTCGTCATTCATACGTTAGTTGCTTTATACGTAACCAACAACAGAATGATAAAAACACACAATACGTTGCCGATGGTAAACAGTAGCCCTAAATACAGAATCAAAAATAAAGCAAACTCGGGTAACCTGGGTCCATCTAGTCAGCGGTCAAGGTCAGTTAAATCTGCTGAGTGTAGCAAGCAAAGCACATTCCATTTAAGCGACTTCAGCGGAAAGGGAGAGCGATGTTGGAAAAATTAAAAAGGAATTTCCCTATGCATCACATGACCGTATCAAGTAATCAGAGCAGGTTTTCGTTTTTTTTAATACGTAAGTTATTATAAGTAGTGGTGGATAAAGCCCGACTGTACGCGCTGTAAAATTAGAATATCTTGTTTTATTATTTTAGTACACGTAATATCCTGTATTTACGGACTCACCGTCTGTTGTTCGAACTTCCCTAATGAGAAGTCCGGATAAGCGAGCGCTTACAGATACCTCTATAGTTATAAAAAACATTGATCTGTATCCAGTGTAATTGTAAGATCCATCTAGGGGTATACAAAATATTATCTTACATCCTGCAAATAAGGCGTGTTTATCAAAGGAAAATCCTATAAACCTTCAAACATATTAAAATCAGTTTGAACAAAAAAAAGAGACAATTAATCAAATAATAACTTATATAAAGGAACTATACATTTGTCTCATAAATCGTAACATTGTTCAAATGACCCAACAGAATTCTCCCACAACCGCAGTCGTAGTTTGCACGCAAAATCTCGAGAAGCATGCACCCTCGAATGTCTTAGTGCGTGTAAAAAGACTTTGCTGGGAAATTAAATTTTAATCCTTCCCGACACTCTGAAATATAACGATTTCCGCGAACAAAGCCCTAGACACGTTGACTAGCAGCAACAAGTTAAATCTAGTGATCCACAAACGTATACATATCGTGGGTACGGAAGTTATAAATATCGCATTTTTTTTTTTGTTTTTTTTTTTTATTTGTTGCTAATTTTAATCACGCCCAATCAGTCGTAGATGAATCTCTCTGATAATCTATCTAAAGTAATATCCGTAAAGTCCTTCAGCAGAAGGTGATTCAGCAGAAATTTTTTTTATCTTTTACCTGAATACCAGGAAGTTTCTCCACTAGCGAGTGATCTCTGGGAGAAAAACGGATGTCATTGAAAACAAAATACGGTCTAAGGACAAACATAAAGCTATATACGTACCTTCGTAAAGACTCTCAATGAAATTTCAAAATAGAGATAAATGACGAAGTTGAAAAATGTTAGTAATAGGAGTCATTAGGAAATCAAATAGCCCATATAAGTTTTTCCCTCAAACGCCAGAATAAATTATTTTTCACCAGCTTGGACTTACTTAAAAGCTTTTACCAGATACCATTACCTAAGTGATTGTACCTCATACACCATTTTCAGCACACTCAGGGGACATTATCAATTTCTACATATGCCTCCGGCTTACGTTGCGCCCCAATTACAATATAGTGTTTGGAGACTTTTATTTAGGGGATACCCTACATGCTTATATGGTTGGTCTTATAATCTTTTCTAAATACTTAGAAGTACATTCACATAAACTAGAGCTAGTGCTACAGAGACAAAGACAAATAATCTCGGAGTAAAAATCTAAATGTGAGTTTTTAAAAACCGAACATGTTTATCTAGGTTTTATGTGTCTAGTCAAGGTCTTAAAGTAGTCCATGACAAGGTGTTGGCTAATCATAACTTTCCGGTACCTATTAACGTAAAAGGGGGATACAGCACTTTTGCGCTGTAGTGGGTATTACAATCGTATGTAAATATGTAACTCAATTCAATCATGACAGCTCCTTTAACAGATCTTACGAAGAAGGGCGTAGATTTATTATGGTCTGAAAAGCATAAACAGGCGTTCGATATCTTAAAAGCGGAATAATGCAGCTCACCTAACTTAAAAATCCCTGATTTAAATAAGGAATTTTTTTTATTGCAACAGACGCCTCAGACCAAGGGGTAAGAGGGTATTACTTCAGTAATATGATAAACAGTTTCTTCCCTATAGCTGTTTTATTCACGTAAACTAAAGCCCTCTGAAAGTAAATATACAGTATAGGCAAGGAAGGGCTAGGATCTTTAACTCACTAGTACATTTTAAGTTCATAATCTATGGCTATCCTGATAAAGTCCTTACTGACATGAGTCCTTTACCGAGTTTTTCAAAGGCTTTAATCACAGTCCAAAGGAACTCGGTGACAAATGATCATTCAGGTATTTGGAGCAAAGATAAGATATCTACCTGGGACAGCAATTATCATAGCTGACGCATTATCCCGCAATCCCGCACCATACTGCAAAGAACCATTAATTAAAAAAAAAAAAAAAATATAGAAACATCCGTGCCTATTGTTAAAACCGTATCTAAACAAGAAAATTCCTTAACCCAAGAGATCGCGAGCATTGAATATCTGGGTCGGAGCGCAGAACTGTTACAAACTGAACAAAGCAAGAGTCAGCAGCAATATGCAAGTAATAAACATTCTTCGAACGGAAACAGGGTCAGCGGCTAAGCAAAAAAATAAAAATAAACACTTCGAGCAGAAACCCTAAAGCAAAAGTATATTTAAAGTATGTGTATCAGAATAATGTAATCAAATGTAATATTATATGTAGGTCCGTGACGAGGAAAACCCGAAGAACACAGCAGATGACTAACGACCAGGTAGTAATAATAATCTCTTTCATACCAGTCGTCATAAACTGGTTGCATTCCGTCATCCAGGGTTCCCTATTATGTCACAGAAAGCCAAATCACTATTTTACTGGCCTACAATGCTTACAGATATAAAAAGCACATAACTAATTGTAACACGTGTCATGAAAAACAAGGGATACACTAAGACACCTGTTCAGTTTAGGGGCCTATCCTGTGCCAAATCAATCCTTGAAAGAATATACGTAGAATTATTAACAGAATTACGAGCCTGACAGATGGAATAAACACTTCTTAGTGTTAATAGTTCCTTTGACACGTTATATTAGAATTAATACACTAAAACAAACCCGCAAATTGAGTGCGTTAGGAATATTTCTTGAGTGCTAAATCAGTAAACATGGAATCAACACATAATAATCTGTGACTGGTGGTGTAAATCAATAATAATCTCCATAACTCGTGTGAATTCCTATCCATTAAGAAAACCAATAATATATTTTACACCCAGTCAACGGTTTGGTAGAATAAGAGATAAATAAGAAAGTGTCAATGTCTTACGAGTTACAACTCGTGATATTGGATCCGAACTGGATTATAGCGGTTCTCACGGTTTTAAATATCTTTATCATTCATATCTTGTATCTATAGAATTGATACCGCAAGTAGCCTTATACGGTACGACCGCTAGAACAGTTTTCCACATATTCAAGCCAACCATTAATTTATCAAATATATATAAAAAAATATATAAATAAATAAATAAAAAATAAAAAATAATAAATAATTGGATATAAGTGGAGTCAATATAATACACTCCGTAAGAAGTCGGAAGGGTTACAATTTATAACAAAAAGGAATCACGATAAAATCAATAAGCAAAAACGTAAACCATAGGTTAATTAAATATCCAATTATATATGCGTAAATATTTGAACTCTAACTTAACGCTTTAGTAATGGACAAATAAGCTAAAAGTTCAAACACATATCAAAACCTACTGACATATTGTATGTCCCGGTGATTTATATTCGTAGTCAAAAAATAAATAAATAAATAAAATAAAATAAAAGAGATTTTAAAGTCAGGAAGTCTAGAAGTGAAAATGTATATCTATGCGAATAATCTTATACAGGGCAAATAGTATATATAAAATTTGTATGGAAAACCCTTTTCATTAGTTTGAATAAGAAATATCTAATTTAACAGTATTACATTTATTATCAATCATGCAGATATCCAACATGAAACTAATATATTGTTCAATTTTGGTACTGTTTTTTTTTTTCAGACATTATTTGTGTGGTCGACTATTAAAAAACAAAAAAAACAAAAAAATTTATACTAAGTCGTTTCTTTTACAGCAAGTAACGTAACTCTTAAGCTGGTTACGACGTCATCAGTCTAGAAGATGCTTGTCGCGTTTGCCGACTAATCATTGTTCTTTTATAACCTCAAAAAACCGCTTGCGAAGCTGATTGACTGGAGAGAGGAATGCTTAGCTCATGAACTTCACATGTGGTTCATGGGTCACGATGACGTGACATATTCTTGTCCGTGTGTGCAATGCAATTAGTTAAGAATCGCAATCATTTTAAAATTAATGAACAAAATAAGCAAATAGAATTTCTATAACATCAAAATGAATTAATTTTTTCTGAACCTCATAGACAATTAGAGTCAATAATTCAGCTTAAGACATTGGTATAAACGGACATTTAGAAGTATCAAGTCATGGATATGAATATTTTTACTGGCAACATTAGTCTATTACAATTCAAGTAAAATCACATTCATGGGAAAATGTCACATTTTCTTGGAAAACCCAAAGTTTATATAGAAATTAGTTACATAGTGGGTTCTTTCGTTGCATCTCTAGCCTATTAATAAAGTTTTTAAAATTAACCTCAGAGGATGCTCGCAAGAAATTTGAATATGAAACCTTTGTTAGGGGCACATAGGATCAGATTTTATCACAACTTAATTTCAGTTAGCATAGAGAAATACAGAATCATGATTAATATTCTCTTTGACTCTTATGTTGCCTGGCAATCTTACAAATAGCTCCGTTTTCCACTTCTTTGTCTAGTAACTTACTACCAGTAATATCAAATTTTCTTTGGGATTCGTATTGATATCTGTTTATTTTCTATAATTATGGATATTTTTACAAGTCATCATAGACCTGGATAGGTTCACTCATTGTTAATGCCATGGATAAAAAACAAAAAAGTTGTACAGCTGACTCTTTTGAATTCCATAAAAAAATCAGCGAATTCATGTGGGTTAAGTCTGGTTCTAATGGCTTTCTTCCCACCTGTATTTGGATGTCGTCTGAATTTACTTTGCCCTTGTGACAAGTATAATTTATCTTGCAGGCTGATTAATGGAACCTTTCTTGGACTTCTTCGACCGACACCGTATCCTGTCGTTAATCTCGTTTTAATGCGGAACGCTCTGGCGGCTGTCGGAAATAAACTACAAAAGGGACATACTTCCGACAATTACGACCCGAAGGATATTCAACTCTACTTTGCTGGCGAAAGACTCGTGCTGGGGATGATTTTATTCATCGCGAACGTAATCGGTGCTTAGGATGCAGAGAATAAGTATGAGGCCGAAATAGAACGTTGGACCCCGCCAGACAATTTTCCCCTTGTTTTAACCAATTGAAATTGGCCATTTCATTTGGCTATAGGTGGTTGTCTGGAACTGTGTAATGGACGAAAAGTTGTTCGAACGCTAGTTAAATGTGAAGTAGTATAACCTCGGTCATGTATCCTAATAATATAAAAGAATAGTATCATGGTATTTCCTATATATAAATGATCCTAAATAACAGAATCGAAATATATTTTTGCGTGTACGCACTAGGAATCTATATATAAATGATCATAAATAACAGAATCGAAATATATCTTTGCATCGTACGCAATAGGAATCTATTTAAAGTGCACATATATTAATCATAATTATATAAATCCATATACACATGTATAAACAAATCAGGTAGCCTATAATCAATCTGTTACCTTTTATCTTACCAATAAATGCAGTTATATATGAGTTAGTATAATGGATTAATGAATTCAGACATATAACCGTTAGCATAAAAATCAACGAATCATCAGCATAAACATTAATAATTTTATCAATTCAAATATGAAATTTTTATCAGTTAAAATATGATTTTTATCATGTTAATCTTCATTCTATGCGATTATCAGAGTACATTAGTATTTTCTGTCGCATATGTATCTTAAGGAGATGAAGTGAAAAAAAAAAACTGTATCAGTATATATCACGTGATCACATTATTTTTACGAATATTATATGCATATTTTTATGTCTAATATTTTATTACTTGAATCTGTATTTGTACATCATCAATTTTTTTTTTTGACTTATAAGTACTTCCTATTTATCTATATATATTCACATAGTGTCTGTATCACACTCCTATAAGTCAAATGCAAGTCAAGTTTGAGTAATATTCAGTAGTTGGTTTTTGGGTAGCTGACCGAGCTAATGTAAGTGTTTACATAATAAAAATATGGAATGTTTAGTTCCAGATATATAAAAGACTAAAACTAAAGAGGTCAACCAGATTGCTTGCAGGAATGTGATCAGACTAGAGACGCTAAAGATGACGTTATACAATAAAACAAGTAGGCTAAGTTGACATGCCGTCACCTGTAGTCATTCAATTGTTTATAAACTTTAGTCCAAGCTCCCTGCTTGAGACAACTACCGCGACCTATAATTCAACGGCCTACGTGATCTGTAGTGTGTCTCATTTTGATTGTATGTTCGTATGTAACTATGTCATCTGATTGTATGTTCATATGTTCGAGCTACTGTCTGTTCCTTTATGACTGGTAACCGAGATGGCAGTAAAGCAGAATAGAGTTAGCTATCGTCATTAGAAGACCTGTACCTCTTTACCTAAGCTTTATCATGTAGAGAGAATAGAATTAGCCATTATCATTGGCAGAAGCGATCAAGCTATCGTCATTAGAAGACTTGTACAATCCTACTTGATCTTCACCATGTAAATTCAGAGAATATAAGTATTTTTGTACTTCGTGGTTTCTACTAGATCCTCACATCATTGCCGAATCATCATGAGTTTAAACACATCGTCGTCATAACCAAAGAAGATAAAACCGACTTCGTAAGTGATCTACAAACCAAAAAGACACTCCATTGAATATGGAAGTGCAATACCAACCGACTTAGCGTAAGATTATCGCAAGTCTAACATTACCTCATAGGGCGCCTTATTATACAAGGCAACAGCCCTAAAATATATATATATATATATATATATATATATATATATATATATATATATAATATATATATATATATATATATATATATATATATATATATATATATATATATATATATATATATATATATATATATATATATATATATATATATATATATATATATATATATATATATATATATATATATATATATATATATATATATATATATATATATATATATATATATATATATATATATATATATATATATATATATATATATATATATATATATATATATATATATATATATATATATATATATATATATATATATATATATATATATATATATATATATATATATATATATATATATAAACAGATATCTCGAAAAAACTGAAACTGGTTTTGAAATCACTCAACCAACTTGCTCTGGATACCAAACAGTGATGATAAAATGTATTTTCAGCATCTCATTAGGACGAATTTTCTTCGTACATCATTCGACAAAGGATTAAAGGAGTGTTAAGGAGAATCTTGTCTTAAACCTTCACAATATTGCCTGCTTATTGCTGACACTTCCACGAAGAGTTCAAAGACTTATTCTGATGTCGTATTCTGCATTCGAGATCATTCAAATTTACACTTGTTATGCTTTCCCTTTCTCGATATCTGGAAGGTGTCTTAGTGTGTTCATGAATGTCAAAGCTCCCACTTTACTTTTGTCATTAGGAAATCAATTCATTAACACTAATGTAGTGCCCATCGAAGTTGGAAAATTAATTTCATTAGAAAACTAACAACAATGAAATCGTTTCTTAACATTATTAGAAAATTAAAACTATTAGATACTTTTATTTTCATAAAGGTTTTTACCCTGGTTTTTTTGTCATTATAAAATCAATTCTTCACCATGTAATATAATGGTTATAGAAAATGAAAAATTAGCAATATTAGAGGATTGAAGAAAAGAACCATCACCTTCTCCTCGTATTCAATTCAACATATTCAGAATCAACTGAAGGATATATGATCAGCATATTTAGAATCAGCAGAATTAAAAGAATTAAATAAACTCAGAATCTACAAAATCAATCTAATTCAACAATTTCGGATTCAACCAAACTGAATTAACATATTCAACAAATTGAGAATCCACAAAAGGGAACTAATTCAACACTCAGAATTCACAGAAGGAAATAAATTCAATTTCACTGAATCAGAAAAACGAAATGAATTCAATGTCGTGACAAAAAAAAAAAATGAAACCTATCACAAGAAAGTGGAAGAGAATCCACAGTGCCAGTTCAGAAATCATCGAATTCAAGTAAAATTACTAAACCTACAGGTTGGGAGAGAATTCACAGTCTACCAGTCAGAAACTCTCGAATTCGACTCGGAAAAAACAAACAAAATAATCTGGTCATGCCGCGAGTTCCCGTATGTTGAAATCCAACTGTGAGTTTTGAATGGCCTCCCTTGTCCGTCATATTTTTCGACATGCAGTTTTTCAATCCATATGTGTGCGAGGGAACGAGTACGTCTCGTACACAGGGTTTTTTGTGATTTTATTTTTTACATGTTAATTTTTTGTTCTTTTCTTCACAAGGGTAACTCTACCATTTGCTCTATGTTCGAGCTGATCTGGAAATGGTACAGATTCGTATAGAAATAAATCCTTGATCCTTTTTTGTAAGATCAACATTACGCTTTTTTTTATTATAACTCTAAAATCATTCAACTTTCATTCTAATCATTTATCTATATTCATTTCATTTATATATTGACTAATCTATATTTTGTAATATCTCCTGCACCGTCTTTTCAATGAACACCATATTCTTTGCAAGATAGAATTTGAAGTCAATGGTTCTTGTAGGCTTGTTCCATATGAATAAGGGTTTACCTTACGAATAAGAAATTCAACAGAAACGTGAATTTCAAGTCGGCAGAAATACCATGGAACAAAAGAGTTGAAGAGAAAGAAAGAGAAAAACTGGATAAGTATCAAGACTAAATAGAAATAAAGTATTTTGGGATAGCCAGTGAAACTGTACACCCATAATCATAGGAACACTAGGAGGCACGGTCAAAAGATCCCTGAAAAGGAATCTGGAAAAACCCAGTCGAATTGGAGGACTGTGATAGACAATAATAATATTAATAACAATAATTTGAATGATAAAAATTCACAATTATATAGAGGGTCATATAACTATGTCAAATACAAAAGCACAGGCTTTCCAACAGCACTAAACCTGAAGGGTGTTCGACAATCTTTGTTTCTGTGGTTTATGTAGCAAGATAGTTTACTATATAATTGGGGATTTGTACTGCACAAACTGTTTTTCAGGTTATGAATTTCTTAATAATAATAATCATAATAATAATTATAATATTTTACTGAATATAATGACAAAATTTACAGAATTTAATTTATACAAAATTCTTCCAATTTTCCTAATGAATTGAGAGAATTCTACCATTATATTCAATAAAACATGTTTGAAAGAAGACCTGTTTCCAGCATACACCAATATAATAATAATAATAATAATAATAATAATAATAATAATAATAATAATAATAATAATAATAATAATAACAGGTGTGAACACCGTTTCCGTAGTATGCTGGAAACTTCAGATGGCAACACTGATCCCGTGTTGCCAGAAGGTATCACTCACGCAATCGAATATTACAAAACACCACTCACCCGAAGGTTTCCTGGACGATATTCCAACATTCACTCACGCGGATATGGGTTGGAAAAGTACATAATAAAAAAAAAGGGGAGGGGGGGGGGGGTTTGGAGTTGTGGAGGGGGAGGCAATGTAGAGCAACGCTCTTATTAGACCTCCATCTCTGGGGCTTGCTTTTAGAATTTGTTATTCACGAACCGTTTCGTATGTTTAAAAGAAAAAAGACTGGTAGCGTTCGTTGTGATTATTTATTATTATTTTTTGTAAGATTAATAAATCATCCTTACTTCTAACAGTCCAATAACACAGATGAAAGTATTGAAACCATTAGTACTATATTATTCACGTTTGGTTTGGATACTTATACACCCAAGATGTATTCTGCAATGTGTTATTTGAAATAAGACAAGAGTGAAATGACACTTTTCTTTTCAAGAATTATGAAAACTAACAAATTATAACGCAGCCCTCTCTCTCTCTCTCTCTCTCTCTCTCTCTCTCTCTCATGATTATGATCAATTGGATCCTTGAGAGATGGCACTTAAGAAAGGTCCTGGTATAATACTTATAATAGTGGCTCTATTTTGGTTAAAATACGAAATGCAGGTTTGCATTTCCCTATCTATAAAATCATTATTTTACCTTTTGTTCCACCCTTAGATAAATGTCAGGGTCATCAATAAACCCTAGTACACCATTAGCAACTTATTTAAGTACCAAGAACACCACAAACTAAGCTCAACAGTCAGCTGTCATTTATGACTGTGAGATTAATTGCAACATGTACGATAGTTTCAACATTTCCAGAGATCTACCAGAACAAGTTGATCATTAGCAGACCTAACATGTAGAACATGTAGAAAATAGAGACCTCTCTCTCTCTCTCTCTCTCTCTCTCTCTATCTATCGATCTATCTATCTTTATATATATATATATATATATATATATATATATATATATATATATATATATATATATATATATATATATATATATATATATATAATATATATATATATATATATATATATATATATATGTATATATATATATATATATATATATATATATATATAGTATATATATATATATATATATATATATATATATATATATATATATATATATATATATATATATATTATATATATATATATATATATATATATATATATATATATATATATATATATATATATATATATATATATATATATATATATATATATATTCGATGATCGAACATCTACCTGCAATTGACCAAAGCAGATATGTTCTACATAATGAAATCAGTCATTCCTATGAAATCAGTCCTTACTATAGAATTAATTCTTACTATGGAATCAGTCTTTACTATAGAATCAGTCCTTCCTATGGAATCATTTCATCCTATGAAATCAGTCCTTCCTATAAAGCCAGTGGTTAATATGGAATCAGTTCTTACCGTGAAATCAGCCCTTCCTCTAGAATCATTTTATCCTATGAAATCAGTCCTTACTATAATATTAGGCCTTCCTGTAGAATCAGTACTTTGTATGAAATCAATCTTTACTATGGAATCAGTCCTTACTATGAAATCAGTCCTCCCTATGCAATCGTTTTATCCTACGAAATCAGTCCTTACTAAGGAATCAGACCATACTATGATACCAGACCTTCCTATAGAATCAGTCCTTCCTATGAAGTCAGTCCTTCGTATGAAATCAATCCTTATGAAATCAGTCCCTCTCAAGATATCAAACCTTACTATGAAATTAGACCTTCGTATAGAATCAGTCCTTCCTATAATATCAGCCAACCTCTCTTTCACAACGATGAACCAACGCAGGTATCATGATTTTATTTATTTATTTATTTATTTTTTGGAAGGGGCAGCCATATGTTTTGTCTTTCTTTTAGCTCTTATATACTGACAAACATTGAATATACTGAAAATTTATCTCAATTCGTATGCTGATGAACAAAGAAAAGCCTCAAATACAAATTTATTTAACGAACATACATTAAAGGAATTTAATCCAATTCAATATTCAGAAACCACTTTGAAAACTAGGCTGGAAAATCAGCAACCTTCGGAAATCAGTCAACTCTGAAATAAAGATCCAGCCGCCGTACTATTTAATCTGATTTCTTCCCATCCCGCTAATGTAAGAGAAATGATGTGGTGGAATATTTGCAGAACTGAAATTCATTTCCAGTTCGGCGATTTCATCAGAGGTGAATTTGTTTAAAGCGTCCCCAATGCGAATGGAAAGGGTGGACATATGATTTTGAGACAAATTGCGGTAGAATAAAATAAAATAAAATCTAGATTGACTAAGTTGGTGAGGGAATCTGAATGTAAAAGCGCAAATATGGCTGAAAGTAACGTTTTAAAATGCTTAGAGAAATCTAGGAAATATATATTTGTAAACAACAACAACAAAATAGGTATGTAGGAATGAAAATATGAAATGCAAAACACTGCCGGAACAAACTAACAATGAATGAAAAAAATATTATTATTATTATTATTATTATTATTATTATTATTATTATTATTATTATTATTATTATTATTCCTACAAGATTCTAGGAATGAAAATATGAAATATAAAAAACTACTTGAATAAACTTACAATAAATGGAAAAAATTATTATTATTATTATTATTATTATTATTATTATTATTATTATTATTATTATTATTATTATTATTATTATTATTATTATTATTATTATTATTATTATTATTATTTCTGCAGGATTCTAGGAATTAAAACATGAAATACAAAAAGCTTCTGGAACAAACTTACAATAAATGGAAGATTATTATTATTAAATAATGCTTTCAACTTACTTATACGCAAGTCATTAATGCACGAAGTAGAGGTATACTCTCTACGGGGTCCACACCTCATA
>NC_061110.1:550849-563349 GCF_015104395.2 Macrobrachium nipponense | reverse complement strand
GGTGGTATTTATAGTGTGGGGTTCCGGGTTGCATCCTCCCTCCTTAGGAGTCCATCACTTTTCTTACTATGTGCCGTTTTCAAGGATCACACTCTTCTGCATGAGTCCTGGAGCTACTTCAGCCTCTAGTTTTTTTCTAGATTCCTTTTCAGGGATCGTTGGGATCGTGCTAGTGCTCCTATGATTATGGTGTACGATTTCCAATGGCATATCCCATATCCTTCTTATTTCTATTTTTCAGGTCTTGATACTTATCCATTTTTTCCCTCTCTTTCTCTTCAACTCTGGTGACCCATAGTATTGCAACATCAATGAGTGATACTTTCTTCTTGACTTTGTCAATCAACGTCACGTCTGGTCAATTTGCACGTATCACCCTATCTGTTCTGATACCATAGCCCCAGGGGATCTTTGCCTGATCGTTTTCTGTCACTCCCTCAGGTTGGTGCTCGTACCACTTAGTACTGCAAGGTAGCTGATGTTTCTTGCACAGGCTCCAGTGGAGGGCTTTTGCCACTGAATCATGCCTCTTTTTGTACTGGTTCTGTGCAAGTGCCGGGCATTCTCTTGCTATGTGGTTTATGGTTTCATTTTTCGTATTGCACTTCCTACATATGGGAGAGATGTTATTTCTGTCTATCGTTCTTTGAAAATATATGGTTCTTAGGGCCTGATCTTGTGCCGCTATTATAATTTCTTCAGTTTCCTTCATGAGCTCTCCCCTCTGTAGCCATTGCCACGTGTCATCGCTGGCTAGTTCTTTAGTCTGCCTCATGTATTGTCCGTGCATTGGTTTGTTGTGCCATTCCTCTGTTCTGTTTGTCATTCTCCTGTCTCTGTATATTTCTGGGTCTTCGTCTACTTTTATTAGTCCTTCTTCCCATGCACTCTTCAGCTACTCGTCTTCACTGGTTTTCAGATATTGCCCCAGTGCTCTGACTCGATGTTGAACGCAGTCCTCTGTACTTAGTAGTCCTCTCCCTCCTTCCTTTCGTGTTATGTAAAGTTTGTCCGTATTTGCTCTTGGGTGTAGTGCTTTGTGTATTGTCATATGTTTCCTGGTTTTTTTTTATCTATGCTGCGGAGTTCTGCCTTCGTCCATTCGACTATTCCTGCGCTGTATCTGATTACTGGCATTGCCCATGTGTTTATCATATTCCCGGCGTTGAGTTTTGACTTGAGTATCGCCTTGAGTCTCTGCATAAATTCTTTCCTGAGCGTGTCCTTCATCTCTTGGTGTTTTATATCCCTTCCTTCCATTATTGCCAGGTATTTGTATCCCTTCTCATTTATGTGTTTGATGTTGCTCCCATCTGGTAGCTTTATCCCTTTAGTTCTCGTTACTTTGCCTTTTTGCATGTGACCTTGGCGCATTTTTCTATTATTATTATTATTATTATTACTATTATTATAATAATAATGATAATAATAATAACTATTAATAATAATTAATAATAATAATAAAATAATAATAATAATAATAACTAATAATAATAATAATAACATAACTAATAATAATAATAATAATAATAAAATGAATAATCAATAAAATAGAGGCTGTGCAAAAAACATCAGCTACCTTGCAGTAATAAGTGGTACGAGCACCAACCTGAGGGAGTGATAGAAAACGATCAGGCAAAGATCCTCTGGGACTATGGTATCAGAACAGATAGGGTGACACGTGCAAATGTAATAAATACATTTTAGAATTACATAATCTGTAAATAAAAACCCATGACCTGAGGTCATTGGCATTAGGAGGGTCCTACGTGACCAAGGCAGATCTAGATTACGCTATGCGATGTCTGCAGTAGCCTGGTTTAGGTTTGTTTGATATGTCATCATGTTGTATATTGTCAACCTTTTACAACAAACCTTCCATGGGAAGCGGTTTGACCTGTTAACCTATGCCGAAAACTTGTAACTTCCGAGCCGGCGGACTACGTATGTTTTTATGTGAATCGCTGAGATAGCTAATGTTTCGCTATCAACGTGATGCTCTAATATGGCAGTTCATTCCTATCGATCAAACGTAACGGTCTCATGATCGAACTGTCTCCTCTTGTTATGGAGTTACAGAATAAACGTTTGTTGTACATTTTTCAACTTATCCGTTTGAATCATCTCCTTTAATTTAAGAAGAACCACTCTACTAAGATATCACATAGGAGAAAAGAAGAAACCAGAAATACTTACGAATGACAGTCGTAAGGAAAAACAAACAGTCTTTCGCAAAAGCGAAAAGACTAAAATTTGTGGCAGCTATTGACGAAGAATAAGATTAACAAGACCCATATCAGCCGACCGAAGAACTGCAATAACCAACTTCCACCTATAAATCAATACTAAACAGAGGAAAACGGGATCTTCAATCAACGTAACATTGTATGAAGACGAAGATATGTCCTTCATCGAGAAGAATACAAGCATCAACATCGACGCTTGAGTGACTGTTGTCACATATCTCCGATAATCAACACCGACGAGAGCAGCATCGAACATCAACAGAAAGAAGAAAACCACATAAAGAAAACAACGCGCGATCACTAGCAAGGACGCAAAGAGTAGGCCAAGAGGAAGCAACGCGAGGAAGTAAGCTGTGACGTCATCAATCTTGGACTTCTTCATGCAACGTGAGGCAGAGAGGAGACCGTGACGTCATCACGACTTGTCCGATTGCCCCCGAAGGGGACGGGACATGGGAACTGTGACGTTCGTCCCATGGTCCAACAATACCTTTCAACATATAATCCAGCAGAGCTAAGTACAATTTTATCTATTCAGGTTTTTTTTCTCAGTGAATTTTGTTCATCAGGGAAGTCGATTGTCCAGTATTCTGGGGGTGAGTTGTTCGCCATCTTAATCCTCGTTCATTACAAGAATCAATCTTCAACTTACGAGTTCTCGCCCGCAGGACTATTTTTTTTCTCGTTGTTGCTGATCGTTTTCTTGCAGGAATTCTCCGTATAATATCTTTATCAAATTATCTGTACTTATATGATCCTTTTTGTGGGTTTTCCTATTATTTGCAACACATTTTTGATTTTATATTGAATATGCGTTTGCGCAGTGGACGTTCGTATCTGTACAGTGCTAGTGAAACAGTTAGGAATCGTATCAGTCGAAAAAAACACACGTACAAGAGGAACACCTATAAAACCAAAAATCCAAAAGTAAAACTAACTTGGTTCAGGACACTAATTTTTCCTGTTCAAGGTCCTGGAGGTAAATATCGTTATGGGTTCTTCGAGTTCTATACGTAAACAAGCTTCTATGGCTCAGCCTTGTGTTGTAGCACGGGAGGCAGTATTTACCGACCGGTTAAATGAACATCAGGAAAACTTACGTAACTCCACGTGGGTTACAAGATCCAATATTGCAGTGAATGTTTTCATACACTTGATATATCTGTATGGCAGTCATGTTGCCTGTAGCTTTGGTGCAGTATTGTGTTAAAAAGCTAACGCCTGACAGTACGGAACTAGGTGTGTATAAACAGATAAAAGCACACATGTCTAAATGTACTGAACTTGATCCCATGCTTACTCAAGCTTTTGCAAAAAATGAGGATAAGCCACAACAAGTAGACGAAGTTAATCATAATCAAGCAGCAGGGATGGCTTGTTACAATTGCAATAGGCCAAGTCACGTAACGTCAGACTGTCGGACGCGTTTTTGTTCAATTCATAACAGTACCACACATTCATATAATCGTTGCTACTCGCGGAATCAACAGCAGAATCCTACAAACACGCAAACAGTTGCCAGTGCAAATAAAAAGAAGGGTCCTCAGTACTATAAAAAGAAACAAGCAAACTGGCAATGCTTGCTCAACAAGATCAAGAAACAACAAACAAATCGTGCTTCAGGTACCTCTGTTCCTGGGCCGTCTAGCCAGAACTTGCAAGGTCAAGTGAATTTTCAAGGTGTGCTAAACAAAGCAAATACCACGTAGTTCGCTCCAAGGGGGGAGAGGACGATGTTGGGTCATCAGTCCCCCCTCAACATCTTTTGTATCAAATAATCAGAATCATATGATGTGAGGCAATCGATTTTCCTATGAAACACACGGCCGAATCCAAAAAATCGGTGCAGGTTCCTGTAGATTTGCAACAAATTCATGCAATTATTGGTCAAGACGAGTTACGACCAACCTTACATGCAGTAAATTTGTGGAACCATTAGTCATTTACTTTGTTCTTTTGATTCTGGTTAGTTCCAACGTAAATATCCATCGGATTTAAGGACTCATCATTTACTCTTTTCAAACTTCCCTATAGAGAAGTCCGATAAGACTCTCGGGCATAGGAAATAATGAATTAAATGTGGTAGGAGTAACTCATGTTCAGTACAAGGTCGGTAAGCGCACGTTTTCCGATACCTTTATCGTTGTACAAAACATTAATATGTATCCCGCAGTAATTATCGGATACCCGTCTATGGCACTCAAAATATTATCTTAGCACCTGCAAAACACGGCGTGTATATCAAAGGAAAATTCTATAAGTCTTCTAATACCCAAAATCAGTTTTAGATTAATAAGGAGACAGACACAGTAGTCACTTATATCGAAGAACCAATCACTTGTCTCATGAACCAAGAAATAATACATGCGACCCAACAGAACTCTCGCTCGCCCCCCGTAATATCAGCTTGCACGCAAACTCTCGAGCCGAACGTAACTTCGAACATATTAGTGCGTGTAAAGAAAACCTTGCCAGGATCTGAAATGTTAATCCTTTCCGACACTCTGAAAACACACGGATTATCCGTCACACAAGCCATTTATACAACTCTTCACAACAACAATGTCACATCGAAGTCTGTAATCATTTGAATACCACTTTAGTAATCCACAAAAATCAACATATCTTGGATGCGGAACTTTATAACATCGCATTCTTACCGTAGCTGAGATAAATCACGCTCAATCAGTTGCGGATGAATCCCTTTTGCAATCTATAAAGAACAAAATCAATAAGGACATTCAAGAAGAAGAAATTCAGCAGAATTTTTGAATCTTTTAACTGAATATCATGATGTTTTTAACACTACGGATGGAACCTTAGGAAAAACGGATGTCATCGAGCATCAAATAAGGCTCAAGGACAAACAGAAAGAATCAATATTGTACTTCGTACCGACTTCCTATGAAATTTCAGAATGAGATAACTGATGAAGTAGGTAAAATGGTAAAAGAAGGAGTCATTAGGAAATCAAACAGCCCCATTATAAATTTTCCGTTAATAGTAGTACCGAAAAAAGATCGAACTTGGCGGATATGCGTCGATTTTCGTCGCTTAAATGAGGGCAAACAATCCCTGACCTCGATTCCCAGTACCATGTAAACTGACGATATTCTATCTCTACTAGGGTCAGAACAAATATTTCACCAGCTTGGACCTACTAAAAGCTTTCATCAGATTCCGTTGGAAGAAGAGAGTATCCCATACACTCCCTTCAGCACAGCCAGGGGACATTATGAATTTTTGCGTATGCCTTTTGGTTTACGTTGTGCTCCTATAACTTTTACTAGAATGATAAACATTGTGTTTGGAGACTTGTTAGGAGATATCCTACATGCCTACATGGACGACCTAGTAATCTTTTCCAATACCTTAGAAGAAACATCTACGTAAAATTACAGTTAGTGCTACAAAGACTAAGGCAGCATAATTTAAGGGTAAAGATAAGTAAGTGTGAATTTTTTTAAAACAGAACTAGTCTATTTAGGTTTCACGGTGTCTAGTGAAGGTCCTTAAAGTAGTCCATGATAAGGTATCGGCATATCCGTAACTTTCCGATACCTACTAACGTCAAGGGAATACAGCAATTTTTAGGCTGTAGCGGATATTATAGGAGGTTCATTAGGACTACTCCATCATAGCCGCTCCCCTAACCGATCTTATAAAAAAGGGCGTAGATTTCATATGGTCTGAAAATCATCAACAGGCGTTCGATAAATTGAAAGATGACTGTGTAGTTCTCCTATCTTGAAATTTCCTGACTTCGGTAAGGAATTCTTTATAGCAAACAGACGCCTCAGAATAGGAGTAGGTGGGGTATTGCTTCAACAATATGATAAACAGTTTTTCCCTATAGCTTTTTATTCACGTAAACTGAGACCTTCCGAAAGTAAATATGCAGTAATAGATAAGGAAGGGCTCGTTATTGTTAATTCACTCGTGCATTTTTAAACTTATAATATACGGTTTATCCCCGTCAAGGTTCTCACTGATCATAGCCCCTAACCGACTTCTTTAAAAGGCTTTAGTCACAGCCCTAAGAAGCGAACTCGGTGGCACATGATCATCCAGGACTTTGGCGCGAGGATATGGTATTTACCTGGGAAAAGCAAATATCGTTGCTGACGCATTATCACGCAACCCCTCTTCATCTTGTACCGAGCCATTAGCTGAATTAATAGATATCTCAACCTCCACGCCCATTGTTAAAACTATATCTGAACAGGAAGATCTGGGCTGGAGTGCTGAACTATACAAGACGGAACAAAGAAAAGATCTGCAAATAGAAAAATCATCATATGCGTTAAACGGAAAATCCGAAGGAAAAGGGAATATATAAAGTATAAGCGCAGAATTTATATAATCAAAGATAATATCCTGTGTAGATCCGTGACGAGGAAAACCCGCAACACACCACAGTTGAATAACAACCAGGTGGTGGTACCTATCTCACTCATACCCTGTCTTAAAATGGTTGCATGAAAATCCACTGCATGGACACCCGGGTTATTCCCTAATGTCACAGAAAGCCAAATCCTTATTTTATTGGCATACGATGCTTACAGATATAAAAAAGCACATAGCAAATTGTCGCACTTGTCAAGAATACAAAGGGCACACGAAGACACCTGTCAGCCTAGGGGCTTACCCCGTGCCAAATCAACCCTTTGAAAGAGTACACTTAGATTTATTAACAGGATTTTACGAGTCAGACAGAGGAAATAAGCACCGTCCTAGTAATCATAGATGCTTTGACTCGATATACAGAACTGATAGCGCTTAAACAAAAACCGCAGTCGAGTGCACTAGAAAGTTTACGAATGCTACATTTGTAAACATGGAATTCCACACACCATTATATCAGACTCGGGCGGGGTGTTCAATAATCATTTCCTTAACTCCTTGTGCGAATTCCTTTGCATAAAGAAAATCAATACCATGATCTATCACCCAGAGTCTAATGGGCTAGTGGAAATGGCAAATCGTAAGGTTTTAAACATTTTAAGGGTCACCTTAGGGGGGGCAGACCCAACTGGGACATTGCCATACCTGCGGTACTAAGCAAACTTAATCACTCGTATCATGTGTCTATTAAATGACACCGCACGAGGCACTGTACGGTATCCCAGCTAGAACACCTTTCCATGTATTAAGGCCTACAACTAATTTATCAATCCTCTAAAGGATGTTATGGATGCAAGCATAAGTCGATATAATATACTTCGTAAGAATCTAGAAGAAGCACAAATTATAAGAAAGAAATCATGATAAAATAGCTAAGCCAACTAGAACATATGTCGTGGGCGATCAGGTATACATACAAGTATACGTACGTAAAGGTTTAAATTATAAACTGACACCTAAGTTTGAAGGCCCGTTTACATTTTAGAAACATTAACGGCCAATAGATTTAGGGTTCAAAATGTATCCAACCCCACTGATATGAGAATAGTTCCATTGGCACTATCAGAATCTAAAGAAAGGTAGATGGAGTGAGGGAAAAAATGGTTGTATTTATGAAACTTGTATAATAATTTTATATATATATATATCAATCATATTTGTGATGTAAACATATTCTTTTACACGAGTTATTACATATAGTTTTACCTCATTCGCAAGTTTTCAAAAATGAATCTGTTATTGTTGGGAGTGATATTGTGTGTTCAGACATCTTTGTTGTATGGAAAGAGCGCTAAGACGAAAGAAATAGAATTTAATCATGGCTCGATTATCGAGAGAACAGAAGACATTTTTATGGTGTCGAGTAATATAGTCATGAGATGGATATGCAGGCCATATTTTTTTTGCCTGAAGATGACGTCCTTAACTTAAAGAATGACCTGATGAGGTTTGCCATTTCGCTTAAGGAAATGCACCAACGTCATTTTCATGCTAACTCAGAGATTTCGCTAGCTCAAACCCTAAGCGTCGCGGAAATGTTGTCTTATGGCATACAAAATAAAACCGCTGAGGCAGAGGAACTTGCTCGTGACTTGCTGATGTGGTCTGTGCGGCACAATAATCTCGAACGCCGCAACCCGCTTATTCTGGCTGGACTAAACATCTTGGGGATCTGTTGCGAATCTAGGCTTAGGAATTTCAAATCGCCTTAAGATAAATAATCAAAATAAAAGAATGAGTTTTTGCAACACAAAACCGAATTAGCTTTGTCTGAACTTCGCAGCCAGTTATCCTCAATCAATCAAATAATGAGTTTGGTAAACGAACATTCAAATAATATCGATCAGATTATGGAAGTTCAACATGTTTGCTGGCTACGTTAGCTTACTATAGTTCGAAAATAGATCATATCCGTGTGAAAATATCACATTTTATTGAGAAATCAAAAGACTATGTAGAAGCTATTACGTTAGCGACAAAGGGTTGTGTTATCTCCACACCTCATGCCTATTAAAGATCTGACGTTAACTTTGGAGAACGGATGGGAGAAACTAGGTTATATTCCTTTATTAGACGCCCATATGGTAGAGTTCTATTATAGCCTAATATCAGTCAGTGTTGAAAATTATAGGATTATGATCACCATACCTTTTGATTCTTCCGATGCTTGGCAAATCATACAAAATAGCACCGTTTCCTACTTCATGACGAATAACTCAAGTCCAGTAATATCCAATTTGACGGGGCATGTTCTGATTTCTTCTGATAGGAAATCATTTACAGTCATTAAAGACTTAGATAAACTCACTCACTGTCAGAAGCCATGAATGATAAAATTTGTACAGCTGAGTCTTTTGAATTCTATCCTATATCAACGGATTCATGTGAGTTAGGCATAGTGCTAAACGCTCTCTCTCTCATACACGCGAAGGTTGTCTGAGGAAACTTTATCCCTTTGTTCAGTAATAAATTCAATTACAGAATGAATAATAGCTCCTGGAAATCCGATACAACAAAGACGGTTTCCACGTCGTATGCCCGGACGGGACCACCACCCATTCCCCAATCTTTGTAGCAGCTGATGGTTGTACGGGGGACATCTACAAACTACACCGTCAGAGGGGTCAACACGATAATACGTGAGAAGGTGTATTTTGCGAACTATACTTGGGCGTCTACAATTATCCCATCACTACCTCTCCCATACAACGCGCGGGTGGCTCATCGTTTGACGCAACTGGCTGAGTGAACCACGCGTCACCGACTTATGCAGGTGAGAAAAATCTTCGTACTACGTTTCTGCTGGCCGTGTTCAGCGTGACGGCCATATTGGTTATCGCCGTCAACATCTTTGCTTGGCGTAGGCTGAGGCGTACACAGAAGGATCTCCAAGGAAACGTATTGTCCCGTCCAGATGACGTACCCGTTACACTCAAGGCGTTTGAGTTTAGGGCCGCTTGAAACTGGCCATTTCCTTTTGTGCCTAGGAAAATTGTCTGGAATTGTGTTGTGTGTGAAAAGCGGTCTGCATGCTGGCAAAATGTAGGACAAGAAAGACTCACGCCTTTGCATTTGAACAGTTAAAGTATCTCCCGGGCACCTAATAAAATATTATAGCCCAATATATATACATTAATATACTCCTAAAGGTATTTTTCGGGCACCTAATAAAATATCCAGCCCTATATATTAATCTGTGCACAATTATACTATTATACAATTGTACCATTATATTTACCTATTACAAAGAGTGACAAGTACTCTTTAACAATTATCCATGATCATGTTGTAATCTATCAGTAACCGCTATTCTTAATCAGGTTACCTATTACCATAATCTATCAGTAACCACTATTCTTAATCAGGTTACCTATTATCATAATAATCATGTATACATGTTAACCTTTTGATTTTTACCTTTTGATTATTTTTAGGTACCTAATCATTATTATTACCAAACATGGATCTAGGTTTTCCATGCATTTATCTTTGTTTATGAATATGTCCAAAAGGGTATGTAACAGGACCTTTTTTATTCATTTAATCACTTGTTATGTTTATACCTAAACATATGTTACGAGCATGCTCCTAAGAAACCATGTTTAAAATAACTTTTGTTATTCAAGGCTTGAATGGTAGCTGTCCGAGCCTAATGTAATAAATACATTTTAGAATTACATAATCTGTAAATAAAAACCCATGACCTGAGGTCATTGGCATTAGGAGGGGTCCTACGTGACCAAGGCAGATCTAGATTACGCTATGCGATGTCTGCAGTAGCCTGGTTAGGTTTGTTTGATATGTCATCATGTTGTATATTGTCAACCTTTTACAACACACCTTCCATGGGAAGCGGTTGACCTGTTAACCTACGCCGGAAACTTTTAACTTCCGAGCCGGCGGACTACATATGTTTTTATGTGAATCGCTGAGATAGCTAATGTTTCGCTATCAACGTGATGCTCTAATATGGCAGTTCATTCCTATCGATCAAACGTAACGGTCTCACGACCGAACTGTCTCTCTTGTTATGGAGTTAAAGAATAAAGTTGTTGTACATTTTTCAACTTATCCGTTTGAATCATCTCCTTTAATTTAAGAAGAACCACTCTACTAAGATATCACATAGGAGAAAGAAGGAACCAGAAATACTTACGAATGACAGTCGTAAGGAAAAACAAACAGTCTTTCGCAAAAGCGAAAAGACTAAAACAAATAGACATGACGTTGATTGACAAAATCAAGAGGAAAGTATCAATCATTGATGTCGCAATACCAGAGTTGAAGAGAGAGAGAGGGAAAAAATGGATAAGTATCAAGACCTGAAAATAGAAATAAGAAGGGTATGGGATATGCCAGTGGAAATTGTACCCATAATCATAGGAACACTAGCCACGATCCCAAGATCCCTTAAAAGGAATCTAGAAAAACTAGAGGCTGAAGTAGCTCCAGGACTCACGCAGAAGAGTGTGATCCTAGAAACGGCGCACATAGTGAAAAGTAATGGACTCCTAAGGAGGCAGGATGTAACCCGGAACCACACACTATAAATACCACCCAATCGAATTGGAGGACTGTGATAGACAAAAAAAAAAAAAAAAAATAATAATAATATAATAATCAACCAAACTAAAAACTTCATTCAGTTTTCTTCTGAAGATTCAAAAAGCGACCCATAAAATTACTGTATATTAAATGTAAATACTTATAAGTAAACACGTTATACACAGTAATTTTGTTGGTTTCTTTTTCAATAATAATAATAATAATAATCATAATAATAATAATAATAATAATAATAATAATAATAATAATATCTTAGGAAGCAGACCCTCTCTCAAGCATACTTTATTAAAAGTAATGGCTACTTCAGCAGCATTACCACTTGTAGAGATTCTTCTCTATTTTCCGAATAGCGGCTTTTTCCGTGCTACTTAGACAGGCTAGTAGAGCGCCTCTAGAGGTCATGATCAAATACAGTCTAAATTGGTGTATATATTTGAATTTTACAGATAAACTATGATACCATAGTTATCAAAGTCATTAACGATATATATATATATGTCTCTCTCTCTCTCTCTCTTTCTCTTTCTTGAAGCAAGCGAGCTTTCGTCTGGAGCTGCCAGGACATCCTCGGGCTGGGAACCGCTGAGGGTGGGACTGATCTTGAAGCGGTGTCCCGTCCTTCGTTTTATATTTGGAGTCGACAGCAGGGGGTCTGCCCCATGCTGAATCTTACTATTGGCTGGTGACGGTAGGTCTTCGTTTTTATTGGTGGCTTGAACCAGGTCTTAAGCCACTTTCCTTGCTTTGATGGTTGCGATGCAGTAAGCCCTGCAGCCGCCTGGACCTCCTTAGTGGCGCGGTTACGTCGATGGGCTTTTCGCTACGCTGCGGGACAGCACGGCTAACTTGATTATGGTTGGCTGCAGGAGTATCTCGTTCGGGGCGTTGTCTTCCGTGGAGTTGTCGTGCTCGGTGGTGTCATTGTTGGTGGCAGGTCTTCCCATACTCGTAGGGAGGAGAAATTCTTCCTGCGTCGTATTTTAGAATAGGTTTCACTTGCTGGATGAGAAGCGCCTCCAGCAGGCGTAACCGACGGGCATCAGGGGCCTTCCGATGATCTTCGTGTTTTTGGATGATCACATCCCTGGAGATGGCCTCTTGATGTTTGGTTGCGTGCGTGATTCTTGATAGCCCCCTCTTGGCGTGGCGGAGGAGTACTCTTCGACAGGCGCATGGTAGTCATACCAACGTAGGCGCCGCTGCAACCGCGGACTGGGCATGTATTGGTACACCACATGCGTCTGCTTCAGGGGGTCTCGTACCTGTGGAGAGGGGTTATTTTTC
>NC_061110.1:549138-550349 GCF_015104395.2 Macrobrachium nipponense | reverse complement strand
TATTAGAAAAAATCTTTAACAAATAATGAATTTGTATCTCCTACTTGGGCAACCCTACCACGTCTCATAATTAGCTCTTACCTAAATAAGAGTTTCAAATACATCCTTAACTAATCATTATCCTTAAATATTAAATGATTATAACAATTTCACTCAAAGGGGATGTTGATTGGTCGAGCGTGACTCTCTAGGAATAATGATATTATAACTAAAAAAAAATGCTTAAAAGAAGAGCGCTTGATAGTAATCAAAGGGTACTAATTCTGATAATTGCATGATCGTATAAATCACGGAAAGATAGAATAAAGAGGATTACCAATAAGTAGATTTCGATTTTAATCTGTTGACTGTTCCGTGACCTCCCGACCTTTTTGTATTCCCTTATGACTTGTACCCACCATTTATATTAGTCCTTGCTTCTGTATATGTTTAGTTGCTGTGACCACGTCTTGGTAATAAGGCGAAAGTACTTAGCAGCTCCAGTGTTTCAATTTTCCTTTGTGGCTCTGATTTTGTTCATACATATGTATATAATATATATGTATATATAGATATATATATATATATATATATATATATATATATATATATATATATATATATATATATATATATATATATATCTCTATATATATATATATATATATATATATATTATATATATATGTGTGTGTGTGTGTGTGTGAGATGAAGGGTGGTTATAATTAATAAGATATTTAATATTGCCACATGTGATGTGCTGTGACCTTTTTGGAAAGTGCAGACTTCCCATAGAGACAGAGCCGAAACATCGACCTGAGAAAGCTGATAATTCATTTTTGCGATGGCGCGATATGAAAATGCATAGTCAAGCGGGTCAACATTCGTCAGTTCATAGGGTCTTGTTCAAGTGCCTTTGGGAAACTGGTTGTGACCAGTTCTGTGTGAGTTCATATGTACGTGATCTAACTCTGTCCTTTTTGATAATGGCATCTTTAGCCAAGTCTATGGGGAGACTTTCAGAGACGTCTGTGAGAGAATGGCAAGAGCTCTGTGAAAGTTTTTAATTATCTGTGTGTGATTTCTGTGCTGGAGATGGGTAAATGTTATATTACTTTAGCCAAAGGGATGGCTTGTATATTACCTTGTATAGATGTCATATTCCATTTAAGCTATTGACTTTGTCTTTACAAGTGCTATACTTAATTGTGTGTTCTCCTGTCTTTGTAACA
>NC_061110.1:531638-544138 GCF_015104395.2 Macrobrachium nipponense | reverse complement strand
ATGTTTTCATTTCGCGAAGTAAAATGTTACAGAATCACGTGTATGCGTATTCACAGAAAATGCTTATCGGGTTTATTTCAATACTGAAGCTCGTGTAGAAACCTTTAGGTAGGATTATGAAAAATACGAGTTAACAAAAGAAGTCTTTACAATTTGAACATGATACTTTTGCCATTTTCTTTTTGCCAAATGCAGTGGCGATCATATCTCCCTCTGTTCTCCGATGAATAATGCTGGCAAAAATTCGCTTACCAATTTGAATTTTCACTATTGAATGTTCAAGTAAAGTTGTAGAAGTAGATTACATTTTATGAATGTGTACGATATAACAGGTAATTATCTTTTGTAATGTTACATTACTTAGGTGATTAGGTTTCTTAAACATGACTAAATGAACACGCTTGTGGCCTTTATAGTGTTGTGGTTTTTCGAAACATCAAAAACTCTGAATTACGCTACAGTTTAAAAACCAGCTTGACTATCTACACATCTTATCACACTCCAATCACCAGAAGAGGTGACTAGTTAGTCTTGCAACTGAAGTGTGATCTAGCTTTTTTGAATGTAGTTCTAAACACAGGAAATCATTTTATCCTTGAAATATCCTACGAAAGCTCGACACTGTTGTGCAGCTCGCTGCTCAGAATAGAATGGAAGATAGGAACCTGAAACTGAGGACAAAAAACAATTCGACCCTCACGGGAGACGCTGTGGACATCGATCTTCGTTAAGCTTGGGTTTTCCGAGTTGGTTTTCACTTGACAAAGACTGAGTGAAGTCTGAATTAGTCACTAGGGAGAGGGAATAAGAAGAAGAAGAAGAAGAAGAAGAAGAAGAAGAAGAGAGAGAGAGAGAGAGAGTTACAAGGAATTACAAGGATTAGGATGTCTCAAAAACTTGTTAGTCCATCCTAAGAGGAGACATCGTGTGCTCACTTATCTGTAGGAGCAGAATCCACTGTTCATTCACAGTTTCCTAATGATTTTGTCTAGCTTTCTTTTAAACTCTTCCACACTGTTGCTGTTTGCAACTTCTGGTGGTAGTTCATTCCATGTGTCACATATCTTATATATATAAAGAAGTTCCCACAATGGGATGTGTTGTATCTCTTCAGTTCTAGTTTCCATCCATTATTTCTTCTCTGGTTTTCGTTTAATGCTATAGGTTACTGTCTACTTTTGTTATGCCTTTCAGTATTTTTAAATGTTTCTAGAGAGAGAGAGAGAGAGAGAAAGAGAGAGAGCTGAATATAATGATTATCTTGTAAAATGAAGAAGCAGGCTCTGGTCTGTTTATTTTTTATTCCAAGATATATACACACACACACATATAATTATATATATATATATATATATAATATATATATATATATATATATATATATATATATATATATATATATATATATATATATATATATATATATATGTAGGAAAGATGAAAAAAAAGGAATATCCTTGGAACGCTAATTTTATATACATATATATATATATATATATATATATATATATATATATATATATATATATATATATATATATATATATATATCTATATGTGTGTGTATGTGTGTGTGTGTGTGTGTGTGTGTGTGTGCGTGTGTGTGTGTGTGTGTGTGTGTGTATAAAAATTGGGTGTTCCAAGGAATATTCTTTTTTTTTCATCTTTCCGATTGCTTCCCAGCTGGCTTCCAGATCTGTCTCATGTTTGTCTGTTATTTCCGCCAACTCTTTGGCAATATAATAGACATTTAATAAAATATAAAGAGGCTCCTCAGTTTTTCCACATTTAAGCCTTCATTTTGACTTGCTCTCCTTAACTCTTCTATGGCTCCAGAATTGGATATTGCTTTTAAGCACAACAAGGCATGAGGCGACTTCAGCGGGACGCATGCAAGATTTTCCACTGATGCATTAGTTGTAAACAATCTATTCCTAACTTAACGTGAAGTGGTATTCGCAATTAATACTCATACTTAGTACTACTCAAGCTTAATACCAAGGATCACATAAAAAGGCGAAAGATTAAATGTGTTCGTGTATGCTCAGTTATGAGTGGAAACACAAATTAATCGAACACAAACATTGCTTAAGTTCATTAAACCGAATAAATTAAAACATGATAAAATCTGCGGTTAAATAGAGCCTTGTTGCACCAACGAATATTAAAATAGATATGTTATATTTCATAAGAAATATTTTCCTGGGCTGTTTAACATACACATTATATTTGACATCAGCATTCTAATAAATAAATCATAAATATCCTATCCTAAATTTCCTGTATCATTAATCAATGCAAAACACCAACAACAAGCACGTAGTTTCTAGGCTTACTCCCCGAGTAAGAGAAAATGAATATCATCCCTGTTTTACTAGCTGATGAAAACCACTTAAGGCCACTTTTTTCTGCTCAGCCTTTCTGAACAATTTCATAAAACCAATAGTTCCAAAATTAAACAACCAAACTACCGCTACCCCTTTTTAACTGGCATAACTATATTTACTTGGAACCTTCCCTTCTTCTTCTCGTTACTCATCTTCTTCCCTTCACTTGAGATGGTAATTTTCTTAGCATTGCAGTAGGTTTTCTGTGAATTTTAAATGTATGTTGGTTATTAGGATAAGTCTTTTCATTATGTTCTATGTGTTTTAATCCTTTTCACAGCCGTGATGATGGGACTGGGACCCGAAAACGTCGCTTAATAAAGCCTTTCAGATTACCAGAAGACGTCTCCCTTGTTTCCTTGAGAATATATTTCGAACGACTGCTGTTTCCTGTTATATATATATATATATATATATATATATATATATATATATATATATATATATATATGTAATAATTACATCTATTAAATTTACAAGATCTGTGAATATAAACCATGACCTGAGGTCATGGCATTAGGAGGGTTCTACTGACCAAAGCAGACCTAGATACGCTATGCGCTGTCTGCAGTAGCCTGATCTAGCTCAAAGCTTTGTCAACATTTTATGTTTATGATAACTTTTGCACAACAACTTCCATGGGAAGCGGTTGACCTGTTAACCTACGCCGGAAACTTGTAACTTCCGAGCCGGCGGACTACGTATGTTTTTTATATGAATTGCTGAGATAGCTAAAGTTCCGCTATTGACGCGATGCTTTAGAATGGCAGTTCCGCGCCAACCATCAAACATATCGGTCTTCCGACCGAGCTGCATCTCCTAGTATGGAGTTACAGATAAAGTTGTTATCTTTGTTCAACTTGCCTGTTTGAATCATCTCCTTTAGTCAAGAAAGAACCACTCTACTAAGATATCCAAGGGAGATGAGAGAACCAAAAAATACTTACGAATGACAGTCGTACGGAGAACACAAAAAAGTCTATCGCCAAGCGATAAGACTTACATGTGGTGGCAGCATATAACGAAGAATATAAATTAACAAGACCCATATCAGCCGACCGAAGGTCTACAAGAACTAACTTCCACCTTCAACATCAACTAAACAGAGGAAACGGGATCTTCAATCAACGCAACAGTTTATGAAGTCGCAACTATGTCCTTCATCGAGGATACAAGCATTTAACACCGACGTTTGAGCAACTGTTGTCACTTATCTTCGAGAATCTACACCGGACGAGAGCAGCATCGAACATCAACGGGAAAGAGAAACAAACAGGAGCATCACCCGATCACAAGCAAGGACGCAGAGTGTACAGCTAGACGCAGTAGTGCAAGGACGGAGGCTGTGACGTCATCAATCTTGGACTTCTCCACGCATCGTGCACCGAGAGAAGACCGTGACGTCATCACGACTTCCGACGCGAGACTTTAGACAGGAACTGAGACGTCATCCCATGTCAACAATCCTTCGCAAATATAATCTGGAGCTAAGTACCATTTTTATCTATTCAGGTCTTTTCCTCATGAAGTGTTGTTATCAAGAGTCGATCATTCCAGTATTCTGGGGGTGGGGAGTTGTTCGCCATATTAATCTTCCTTCATTACAGAAATCAATCTTCAACTACGAGTTCTCGCCCGCAGATTAATTTTTTTTTCTCTTCTCGTTGTTATTAACCGTCTTGCAGGAATTCTCCGTATAATATTTTATCATATATCTGTATTTTTGTATCTTTTGGGGGATTTTCCTATTATTATAACACACTTATACAGTACATTGCTTATGCGTTACGTAGTGGTCGAGTGTACTCTTATAGATATTTTGATAGGATTGCAAGGAATAGAAGTGATAAGAAAAAGTGAAAGTCGAAATGGCAACTACTCCGGCTGGCAACCCCAATGTGGTGACTCTCGTTAGCGCGAGGTCAGCGATTGTCCCTTTTCAAGTCGGGTCAATGGGTTCCTGCCTCAAATGTTTGAGGCATGGATCTCATCTGTAGACGTTCATTTAAAAGCAAAAAGCATCACAGACCCAGCAGTACAAATTACAGGAGGCCAAGAGCTTCATTGACTTTGCAAAAGGTGACGCAAGTGCGTATCTAAGGGGGGTTTCTTTCCAAGAGCGCTTACATGGGACGAGTTCAAAATTAGATTACGTTGCCGTGTATGGGGTGAAGAGGCTTTAGATGTAGTATTGGCATTGAGAAATATCCTTAACCAAGCTCCATGACTCAGACTCAATGTTTGTCGAGCGGGCGGCGCTAATTGCCGACCGGCTAAATGAATATCAGGATAGTTTAAGTAACCTCCGGGTGGGTGGGTTGCGGGGTTGCTAAAATCAAAGTGAAAGATTTTATTTTCCTCCGTTTGATCTACCTTACGTCTATCACTGCAATGTTGCCTGAAGCGTTAGTACGGTGTGTTTTGATAAAAAATTGCAGCCCGACAGTACGGAATTAGATGTGTATAAACAAATAAAAAAAACACATGTCTAAATGTACCGACCTAGATCCTTCGCTCATTCAAGTTTTGCAAAAAATGAGAACAAGCCACAACAAGTAAATGTGGTAACATAATAAATAATCAAGTTGCAGGGATGGTTTGTTATAACTGTAAACGACCAAGTCACATGATTTCAGACTGTCGGACGCGTTTTTTGTCAATACACAATAGTTCAACTCATTCATATAACCGTTGCTACTCGAGGAATCAACCAGCAGAATGCTACAAATACGCAACCAGTTGCCAGTGCAAATAAAAGAAGGGTCCTCAGTACTATAAGAAGAAACAACCAAACGGAAATTCCTGCACAACAGCAGAACAAACAAATCGTGCTTCAGGTACCTCTGTTCCTGGGCCGTCTAGCCAGAACTCGCAAGGGCAAATGCGAATTTTCAAGGTGTGATAAACAAAACAAAATACCACGTAGTTCACTCCAAGGGGGAGAGGGCGATGTTGGGTCATCAATATCAACATCTTTTGTATCAAATAATCAGTTTTAATCATTTATCAGATCATTGTAGACAATTGATTTCCTATGAAACACACGGCCGAATCAAAAAAATCTGTGCAGGTTCCCGTAGATTTGCAACAAATTCATGCAAATTATTTATCAAGACGAGTGCGACCAACCTTACATGCAGTAAATTTGGACCATAAGTCATTCACTTTGTTCTTTGATTCTGGTAGTCCACGTAATATCATGGATTTAAGAACTCATCATTTCTCTTTTTCAAATTCCTATAGAAAGTCCGGAATAAGGCTCTCAGGCATTGGGAATAATGAATTAAATGTTGTGGGCGTAACTCATGTACGTACAAGGTCGGTAAGCGCACGTTTGCTGATACCTTTGTCGTTGTACAAAACATTAATATGTATCCCGCAGTAATTATCGGATACCCGTCTATGGGCACTCAAAATATTATCTTAGCACCTGCAAAACACGGCGTGATATCAAAGGGAAATTCTATAGGTCTTCTAATACCCTAAAATCAGTTTAGATAATAAAGAGACAGACGAGTTGTCACTTACATTACGGAACCAATCACCTGTCTCATGAACCAAGAAATAATACAGGCAACCCAACAGAACTCTCGCTCACCCGTAATATCAGCTTGCACGCAAACTCTCGAGCCTAACGTAACTTCAAATATATTAGTGCGTGTAAAGAGAACCTTGCCAGGATCTGAAACATTAATCCTTTCCGAAACTCTGAGAAACACAGGATTATCCGTCACACAAGCCATTTATACAGTCGGCTCACAACAACAATGTAACATCGAAGTCTGTAATCATTGAATACACTTTAGTAATCCACAAAAATCAACATATCTTGGATGCCGAAGTTTATAAACATCGCATTCTTACCGTAGCTGAGATAAATCACGCTCAATCAGTTGCGGATGAACCCCTTTTGCAATCTATAAAGAAACAAAATCAATAAGGACATTCAAGAAGAAGAAATTCAGCAGAAAAATTTTTGAATCTTTTAACTAAAATATCATGATGTTTTTCCACTACGGATGGAACCTTAGGAAAAACGGATGTCATCGAGCATCAAATAAGGCTCAAGGACAAACAGAAAGTAATCTATGTACCTTCGTACCGACTTCCTATGAAATTTCAGAATGAGATAACGAGGAAGTAGGTAAAATGTTAAAAGAAGGAGTCATTAGGAATCAAACAGCCCTTATAATTTTCCGTTAATAGTAGTACCCGAAAAAAGATCGAACTTGGCGGATATGCGTAGATTTTCGTCGTTAAATGAAGAAACAATCCCTGACAGATTCCCAGTACCATGTACCGATGATATCCTATCCTTACTAGGCCAGAATAAATATTTCACAAGCCTAGACTTACTAAAAGGATTTCATCAGATTCCGTTGGAACAAGAGAGTATCCATACCACTGCCTTCAGCACAGCCAGGGACATTATGAATTTTTGCGTATGCCTTTTGGTTTACGTTGTGCTCCTATAACTTTTACTCGTATGATAAGCATCGTGTTGGAGACTTGTTGGGAGATATCCTACATGCCTACATGGACGACCTAGTAATCTTTTCCAACACATTAGAAGAACATTTACGTAAATGGAGTTAGTGCTACAAAGATTAAGGCAGCATAATTTAAGGGTAAAGATAAGTAAGTGTGAGTTTTTAAAACATAACTAGTCTATCTAGGTTTCACGGTTTCTAGTGAAGGTCTTAAAGTCGTCCATGATAAGGTGTCGGCTATCCGTAACTTTCCGATACCTACTAACGTCAAGGGAATACAGCAATTTTTAGGATGTAGCGGCTACTATCGCCGCTTCATCCGCAACTACTCAATCAATAGCCGCTCCCCTAACCGATCTTATAAAAAAAAGGCGTAGATTTCGTTATGGTCTGAAATTCATCAACAGGCGTTCGATAAATTGAAAAGATGAACTGTGTAGTTCTCCTATCTTGAAATTTCCTGACTTCGGTAAGGAATTTTTTCATAGCAACAGACGCCTCAGACCTAGGAGTAGGTGGGTATTGGCTTCAACAATATGATAAACAGTTTTTTCCCTATAGCTTTTTATTCACGTAAACTGAGACCTTCCGAAAGTAAATATGCAGTAATAGACAGGAAGGGCTCGCTATTGTTAATTCACTCGTGCACTTTAAATTCATAATATAACGGTTACCCCGTCAAGGTTCTCACTGATCATAGCCCCTACCGATCTTTAAAGGCTTTAGTCACGCCCCAAGCGAACTCGGTGGCACATGATCATTCAGGACTTTGGCGCGAGGATCGGGTATTTACCTGGGAAAGCAAATATCATTGCTGACGCATTATCACGCAACCCCTCTTCATCTTGTACCGAGCCATTAGCTGAATTAATATATCTCAACCTCCACGCCCATTGTTAAAACTATATCTGAACAGGAAGATCTGGGCTGGAGTGCTGAACTATTACAGACGGAACAAAGAAAAGATCCGCAAATAGAAAAAATCATCATTGCGTTAAACGGAAATCCGAAGGAAAAGGAATACCTAAAGTATAAGCAGCAGAATTATATCCTACAGGACAATATCCTGTGTAGATCCGTGACGAGGAAAACCCGCAACACACCGCAGTTGAATAACACCAGGTGGTGGTGCCTATCTCACTCATACCCACTGTCTTAAAGTGGTTGCATGAAAATCCACTGCACGGACACCCGGGTTATACCTTGATGTCACAGAAAGCCAAATCCTTATTTTATTGGCATACGATGCTTACAGATATAAAAAGCACATAGCAAATTGTCGCACTTGTCAAGAATACAAAGGGCACACGAAGACACCTGTCAGCCTAGGGGCTTACCCCGTGCCAAAATCAAACCCTTTGAAAGAGTACATTTAGATTTATTAACAGGATTTTACGAGTCAGACAGAGGAAATAAGCACCTCCTAGTAATTATAGACGCTTTGACTCGATATACAGAACTTATAGCGCTTAAAACAAAAACCGCGGTCGAGTGCGCTAGGAAGTTTTACGAGTGCTACATTTGTAAACATGGAATTCCACACATCATTATCTCAGACTCGGGCGGGGAGTTCAATAATCATTTCCTTAACTCCTTGTGCGAATTCCTTTGTATAAAGAAAATCAATACCATGATCTATCACCCAGAGTCTAATGGGCTAGTGGAAAGGGCAAATCGTAAGGTTTTAAACATTTTGAAAATTTTAAGGGTCACCTTAGGGGGGCAGACCCCAACTGGGACATTGCATACCTGCGGTACTAAGCACACTTAATCACTCGTATCATGTGCTATTAAAATGACACCGCACGAGGCACTGTACGGTATCCCGGCCCGAACGCCCTTTCCACATCTTAAAGCCTACAACTAATTTATCAAATCCTCTAAAGGATGTTATGGATGCAAGCATAAGTCGATATAATATAATTCGTAAGAATTTAGAAGAAGCACAAATCTAATGAAAAAAAATCATGATAAAATAGCTAAGCCAACTAGAACATATGCCGTGGGGCAATCAGGTATACATACAAGTATACGTACGTAAAGGTTTAAATTATAAACTGACACTAAGTTTGAAGGCCCGTTTAACATTTTAGAAAATTTAACGGCCAATAGAGTTAGGGTTCAAAATGTATCCAAACCCACTGATGTAGAATAGTCCCATTGGCACATATCAGAATCTAAAGAAAGGTAGATGGAGTGAGGGAAAAAATGGTTGTATTTATGAAACTTGTATAATAATTATATATATATAATCTATTAATCATATTGTATGTAAACCTATTCTTTACGCGAGTTACATATGTTTTACTCATTGCAGGTTTCAAAAATGAATCTGTTATTGTTGGGAGTGATATTGTGTATTCAGACATCTTTGTTGTATGGAAAGAGCGCTAGGACGAAAGAAATAGAATTTAATCATGGCTCGATTATCGAGAGAATAGATGATGTATTCATCGTGTCAAGTAATCTTGTTATAGAAGTAGATATGCATGCGATTTTCTTGCCTGAAGATGACGTCCTTAACTTAAAGAATGACCTGATGAGGTTGGTATTTCCCTTAAGGAAATGCACGAACGTAATTTTCATGCTAACTCAGAGATTTCACTAGCTCAAACACTAAGCGTCGCGGAAATGTTGTCTTATGACATACAAAATAAAACCGCCGAGGCAGAAGAACTCGCTCGTGACCTGCTGATGTGGTCTGTGCGGCACAATACTCTTGAACGCCGCAACCCGCTTATTCTGGCTGGACTAAACATCTTAGGATCAGTTGCGAATCTAGGCTTAGGAATCTCAAATCGCCTTAAAGATAAATAATCAAAATAAAAGAATTGAGTTTTTGCAACACAAAACAGAACTGGCTTTATCTGAACTTCGCAGCCAGTTATCTTCGATCAATCAAATAATGAGTATCGTTAATGAACATTCAAATAATATCGATCAGGTCATGGAGTTTCAACATTTGCTGGCTACGTTAGCTTACTAGTTTTGTTCGAAAATAGATCATATCCGTGTGAAATATCACATTTTATTGAAAAGTCAAAAGATTACGTAGAAGCATCACGTTAGCAACAAAGGGTGTGTTATCTCCTCACCTCATGCCTATTAAAGATCTGACGTTAACTTTGGAAAACGGACGGGCAGAAGCTAGGTTATATTCCTTTATTAGATGCCCATAAAGTAGAGTTCTATTATAGCCTAATATCAGTCAGCGTTGAAAATTATAGAATTATGATCACAATTCCTTTTGATTCTTCCGATGCTTGGCAATCATACAAAATAGCACCGTTTCCTACTTTCATGACGAATAAACTCAAAATCCAGTAAATATCCAATTTAACGGGGCATGTTCTGATTTCTTCTGATAAGAAATCATTTACAGTCATTAAAGACTTATAAACTCATCACTGTTCAGAAGCCATGAATAATAAAATTTGTACAGCTGACTCTTTTGAATTCTATCCTATATCAACGGATTCATGTGAGTTAGACATAGTGCTAAACGGCTCTCTCTCTCATACAAGCGAAGGTTGTCTGGGGAAACTTTATCCCTTTTTACGGTAATAAATTCAATTACAGGATGAATAATGGTTCCATCTGGATCCGTTATGATAAGGCCGGATTCGACGTCGTGTGTCCGGACAGTACCACCGCCATGCCCCTATCTTCGTAGCAGACCGATGGTTGTACGGGGACATCTACAAACTACACCGTCAGAGGGTCAACACGATAATACGTGAGAAGGCGTATTTCGCGAACTACACGTGGGCTTCCACAATCATCCCGTCACTACTCTCCATACAACGCGCGAGTAGCTCATCGTTTGACGCAACTGGCTGAGATGGACCCACGCGTCATCGACTTATGGAGGTGGAGAAAATCTTCGCTACTACATTCTGCTAGGCGTGTTCAGCGTGACGGCCATATTGGTTATTGCCGTCAACATCTTTGCTTGGCGTAGTCTGAGGCGTAAACAGAAGGATCTCCAAGGGAACGTATTGGCCCGTCTAGATGACGTACCCGTTAAACTCAAGTCGTTTGAGTTTAGGGCCGCCTGAACCTGGCCACTTCAGTTCGTGCCTAGGGAATTGTCTGGAAATTGTGTTGTGTGTGAAAAGCGGTCCGTATGCTGGCAAAAATGTAGGACAAGAAAGACTCACGCCTTTGAATTTGAACAGTTAAAGTATCTCCAGGGCGCCTAATAAAGCATTATAGCCCAATATTATCATTAATATATTCCTAAAGGTATTTTTCGGGCACCTAATAAAATATATCAGCCCTATATATTGCTTTTCTGCAGATTTCCATAGTTATACTATTATACCATTGTACAATTATATTTATCTATTACAAAGAGTGTCAAGTACTCTTTAACAATTATCCATGATCATGCTATAATCAGTATTTAGTAACATTATTCTTAATCAGGTTACCTGTTATCATATTAATCATGTATACATGTTTTGATTTTACCTTTTATTATTTTGGGTGGGGTACCTATCATATTATTACCAAACATGGATCTATATTTTGCCATGCATTTATCTTTGTTTATGAATATGTCAACAGGGTATGTAACAGAACCTTTTTATGCATTTAATCACTTATTATGTATACCTAGACGTATGTTACGAGCACGCTCCTATGAACAATGTTTAAAGTAATTTTTTTTTGTTATTCAAGGCTTGAATAGGTAGCAGTCCGAGCCTAATGTAATAATTACATCTATTAAATTTACAAGATCTGTAAATATAAACCCATGACCTGAGGTCATGGCATTAGGAGGGTTCTACGTGACCAAAGCAGACCTAGATTACGCTATGCGCTGTCTGCAGTAGCCTGATCTAGCTCAAAGCTGTCAACATTTTATGTTTATTGATAACTTTGCACAACTTCCATGGGAAGCGGTTTGACCTGTTAACCTACGCCGGAAACTTGTAACTTCCGAGCCGGCGGACTACGTATGTTTTTTTATATGAATTGCTGAGATAGCTAATGTTCCGCTATCGACGCAATGTTTTTTTATATGAATTGCTGAGATAGCTAATGTTCCGCTATCGACGCGATGCTTTAGAATGGCAGTTCCGCGCCAACCATCAAACATATCGGTCTTCCGACCGAGCTGCATCTCCTAGTATGGAGTTACAGAATAAAGTTGTTATCTTTGTTCAACTTGCCTGTTTGAATCATCTCCTTTAGTCAAGAAAGAACCACTCTACTAAGATATCCAAGGGAGATGAGAGGAACCAAAAATACTTACGAATGACAGTCGTAAGGAGAACACAAAAAGTCTATCGCAAGCGATAAGACTTACATATATATATATATATATATATCATATATATATATATATATATATATATATATATATATATATATATATATATATATATATATATATATTAGTCGAGAATGATATACACCAACATATTAGAAATTGATTATGAAGATTAATCTAATTAAGTTTCTATCTATATTACCTATTCATAGGATGCTTCGCAAAGCGGCATTGGTTTTCAATTAGGTTTACCATAGATTCAGTTGGCGTCCCAAGACTCATTATGGAGAATGAGCGACCGATGAACATCCAGACTGAATCCAATAGTTTGTCAGTTAATTTACT
>NC_061110.1:524138-526638 GCF_015104395.2 Macrobrachium nipponense | reverse complement strand
TCTCTTAGGTCGTATACACATAAAGGAAACATAGGGTCTTGCTAGTTATCTGTGAAAATAACTTTGTATGTATGTATGTATACATACATACATACAAAGTTATCTTTTTAGATAACTAGCAACACTTTATACTTTCCTTATGAGTATTGTGTATACGACATAACAGATGTATGAGCACATAATAATATATACATATATATATATATATATATAATCTATATATATATATATATATATATATATATAATATATATATATGTGTGTGTGTGTGTGTGTGTGTGTGTGTGTGTATCACTAAACTGACTTCTATCTTATTGCCGACGCTTGGCAATTGCTGATTAAATTACATCTTCAGGGCAGTTTATAAAAAAAAGATATATTAACATTTTTGATAAGTAAAACCTTAAGAATCATTAATAAAACTGACGAAGAGAAAGAATAAAAACCAATAAAGTTACAACTGGCCCATGGACTTGAAGACATATGCAGATTTAACAATGGGAGAAGCTGTTCTTACAAATGTCTTTATGATGGTTAAAGCCTACGTTAGGCAGCGTGGCAGATATTACTAAAAATCTTTATTTCAGTATATTCTCAGTATACATTTTGCATTGTTCAGAATGGTTTCTGATACTCTAGTGTTCTGTGTTTGAAATTCTACTTCTTGTGCGAAAAAGTACTGACGGATGTGAATGAATGTGCACCTTAAGAAGTCTACTGGTGCATCCCACGTAAATCCATGATCTATATTGAGGGCAAAGCAATGTGTCACATTTAGGGCAATAATATTTACAGACAACACTAGAGGGTGTCTAAAGACACAGCTGATCTTTTGCTATCTATTACCTCTTCCAAATGTACACCATAATTTTTGGAAGCTTGAATTTCAAGCCATTGGCCCCTGCGGAGCTCTTGTCCCATTGGGTTCATATTCTGCATGACAAACAGTTGTCAAGAGGACGACGTGTTTGACCGATTCAGGTGGAGAAAAGCTGTCAGAAACATCGACCCCACATAGAAGAAGAAGAAAAAGAAGCAGAAGAAGAAGAAGGTTCTGGATAATGATGATGATTACGATTCAAACAAAGCCAATACGCATCCCAGACTGAGCTGATCTCTTTGTTGGCAACCTTTGGCTTGCAGAAGTCTTAAATAAGGTTAGTGAAATTTCACATTGTTTTTGGACAATGAAATGCCCATTTATTACATTTATAATATTATGGGGAAATCTAAATATTAGACATTGGTTCCTACTTATATAACTCTGACTGGTATTTTTACTTACTCTGTCTTTCATAAGCTGGTAATGAACTAATTTTTTTTCCCCCCCCCCCCCCCCCGAAAAATAACATAGAAAAAAGTTAGTATTATGTAAAATTCAGTGAAAAAAATAAGGTTTCATTTACACATGCCATATCAGAGTAATTAGATCTTTCTGAAAATATTACATAAATTTGGTGTATGTGAAGACTCATGAGAAATACAAATTTTATTAAATTCCTTATAAATGCGATATTAGAGTATATGGGACATTACTGAAATACGAAAGCCTTCCTTAGGTATGTGCATCTTTCAGAGCATCGCTGTTATATTCACAAATTACCTACTAACAGATAATTAGCTTTGTAACCATAAGGAAACTTTATTTATTTTGTCTATGACCATAGTAGGTATGTAACATCTTTCAAAATATTTTTCGGTGTTTGTTACCTTTACAAAATAATGACAAAGTGAACATTGTTTTTGTAACAACAGAAATGTGTGTGTGTGTTTTTATTTTAGCTAAAAAGAGGAGATACTATGAAGCCTCATCTATCATAGCGATACGGAATCATACAAAGTTCGCGATTTCTTATAGCAACCCTCCCCCTCCCCTCCCCCTCATCCCTCCCTTCTCCCTTCCCCCTTCTCTCCCTCTCCCTCCGCCATCCCCCTCACCCTCCAAAATGAAAACGGGAGCTGAAGCCTGACAAATATATTTCGTTTTTGTATTCGTCTCCAGCGCCGACAAGATCTGTCAGTCTCCCCTGGCAGAGATAGAAAACGTGACTGGCATCCCATCCCGGGAAATTTAGGGTTAAAATTTCGGCCCAATTCCTTGGACCCCCAATTTTCTTCGTTATGTTGCGTCTCGTGTAAAAGCTCTTTCGTCTTCCGTTGTGTTTTTTTTTTTTCTTTTTTCTGCGAGCTTATTCAGAAATTATTGTGAGGGGAAACAGAGGTGTTACGCTCAGCTGTATAGATGTTGTGAGGAAGACCAGAGGGAAAACTACACGCTTTTGGTCTTGTATTTTTTTTTTTCTCTTTTCTTTTCATCAATAATAATATTCTCACCATAATATTTACCTTGCAATTTCATTAATAGAACAAATAATATTATCAATAATATTTTCGTTGATAGAACTTTAAGAACCATATTGGTAATATTAATATGGCATTTTAGTTTATACAAATTTAAAACCCATATCTTACCTTGTAACTGCATTAATGATATTAATAT
>NC_061110.1:514138-516638 GCF_015104395.2 Macrobrachium nipponense | reverse complement strand
GAGAGAGAGAGAGAGAGAGAGAGAGAGAGAGAGAGAGAGAGAGAGAGAGAGTTACAAGGAATTACAAGGATTAGGATGTCTCAAAGACTTGTTAGTCCATCCTAAGAGGAGACATCGTGTGCTCACTTATCTGTAGGAGGAGGATCCACTGTTCAATCACAGTTTCCTAATGATTTTGTCCAGCTTTCTTTTAAACTCTTCCACACTGTTGCTGTTTGCAACTTCTGGTGGCAGTTCATTCCATTTGTCACATATCTTGTATGTAAAGAAGTTCCCACAATGAGATGGGTTGTATCTCTTCAGCTCTAGTTTCCATCCATTATTTCTATTAGAGAGAGAGAGAGAGAGAGAGAGAGAGAGAGAGAGAGAGATTGTCCATCCGTTCATGAAACAACTACCTTTCGCACAGATACCCAAAAATGATTGAACTAGCAAAAAGCAGGTAAATATCTCTTAATTTCATATAGACTGGTACATGATGCATAAGAGAAAACGCTTAGAATGAAGATACAGGTAGATGAAGGGTTCATTAAATGTCTAGGATTTTAATAACCTCACTAGAAGAGAGAATAATTCATATGAAATTGGACCCTTATTGTATTAAGTTAATCTAATTGATATTAGGCATATATTTTCGGAGAAAATAGCAAATTTGAAACAGGACTTAGATAATGTTTGGTTAGGCTGACCATTTTTCTATTTTGTCTGCAGATCATTTTAAATGATTTATTCTGGAAATTCATGAACATAGTATCATTATTTTCCCGTAAATTTGATAACTATAGATAGAAACTAATCAATGGCAGACGCATACTTGCAGTAACGTGATAAAACGTTAAAATGAAGCATAAACAGCGGCTCCTAAACGTCAGTCTTAGTTTCACGACAAGTTAATCGACGGAACGAAACCTTTTCAGGTAAAAATAAAAGTCGAAAAGTTGAGAGTCCATTATCTTCCTGGTCTATTGCTTTTAAAACTTATCGGTAAAAATATACTGCGAAGAAGAAGAAGAAGATGAAGAAAAAGAAGAAGAAGAAGAAGAAGGTGAAGAAGAAGTAGAAAAAGAAGAAGAAGAAGAAAGAAGAAGAAGAAGAAGAAGAAGAAGAAGAAGAAGAAGAAGAAGAAGTAAGAAAGTAAAAAGAAGAAGAAGAAGAAGAAGAAGAAGAGAAGAAGAAGAAGAAGAAGTAATGAAGAAGAAGAAGTAAGAAGTAGAAAAAGAAGAAGAAGAAGAAGAAGAAGAAGAGAAGAAGAAGAAGAAAAAGGAAGAAGAAGAAGAAGAAGAAGAAGAAGAAGAAGAAGAAGAAGAAGAAGACTGATGCGTGATTCAAGCAACCTTTATCTAACTTCTTCGTCTTCTTGTCAAACTAAGACAGACTCTTAATCTAAGGGAGATTGTTTTGGTTCGCTCGCTCGCTTGGAAGTCCTACTTAGTTTCCATTCTCTTTTGCATCATGTTTTATCGTGTTTTATTCTGTCTGGTTGTCTGTCTGTCTGTCTGTCTGTCTGTCTGTCTATCTGTCTGTTTGGCTGGCTGAATGTAAGTATTTTCTATGTTTGTATTTAGATTTTCATTGTCTTATCTCACAAGTTTTATTTGAATTTACTCTCTCTCTCTGTCTCTATTCTCTCTACTAGTTTTTCATACACTATACTTTCTTTATCTGTGGCAAAATGTTTATGTGTATTTTCTCTCCTCACCTCCCCATCTCTCTCTCTCTCTCTCTCTCTCTACTCTCTCTCTCTCTCTCTGATTCCCTAGTTCAATACGCAATATTTTTTCTTGTGGCTACTTTAATATCAACTGTCACAGTGATTATCCAAATTTCACTTCAAAATTCAGAATGGTCTCTCTCTCTCTCTCTCTCTCTCTCTCTCTCTCTCTCTCTCTCTCTCTCTTTCTGCCTGTCTGTCTTCACTGACAGTCGTACCCAACACCAGAAATTCTGCCCCACTCTCTCACAGGCTAATGTCAATAGGAAAACGTAAGTCGAATCCTCAAATTCCTGGCAATTTGGATACAAAGTTTAGAGTTGGAGGAGGAACGTCTGCGAGATTCTTGTCACTCTCAGATTAGAATTAAATCTGCATAAGTAGATTCTCCCTCTATTCTTTTCGACGAATGAAGATCTCTCGAGCTCCGAGGAAAACTGGCTGGATCAGGGGCCGATCGTTAGGGAGACGAGGGTAAGTCTAAGTAATGGGTGTGTTTTGAGTTTTAAAATGGTTTAATTAAATATCTTTGTTTGAGGTTTATTTGTAGCTTTTTTTTTCACTCGAGAAATTAGATATTTATGTTTTGGGTTTTAAAATGGTTTAGTTAATATCTTAGTTTGAGGTTTATTTGAAGTTATTTTTTTTTCACTCGAGGAATTAGATATTTATGTTTTGGGTTTTAAAATGGTTTGATATCTTAGTTTGAGGTTTATTTGAAGTTATTTTTCTTTCACTCGAGGAATTAGATATTTTAAGGGAGCTCTTGCTCAAATACTGGCTTGGGCC
>NC_061110.1:503692-508638 GCF_015104395.2 Macrobrachium nipponense | reverse complement strand
TGAGTCCTGGAGCTACTTCAGCCTCTATTTTTTTTTCTAGATTCCTTTTCAGGGATCTTGGGATCCGGCCTAGTGCTCCTATGATTATGGGTACAATTTCCAATGGCATATCCCATATCCTTCTTATTTCTATTTTTAGGTCTTGATACTTATCCATTTATTTCCTCTCATTTTCTTCAACTCTGGTGTCCCATAGTATTGCAACATCAATGAGTGATACTTTCTTCTTGACTTTGTCAATCAACGTCACGTCTGGTCTATTTGCACGTATCACCCTATCCGTTCTGATACCATAGTCCTCTGGGACTATGGTATCAGAATATATAGGGTGACACGTGCAAATAGACCAGACATGACGTTGATTGACAAAATCAAGAGGAATGTATCAATCATTGATGTCGCATTACCGAGAGATGAGAGAGAGAGGGGAAAAAATGGATAAGTATCAAGACCTGAAAATAGAAATAAGAAAGGATATGGGATATGCCAGTGGAAATTGTACCCATAATCATAGGAACACTAGCCACGATCCCAAGATCCCTTAAAAGGAATCTAGAAAAACTAGAGGCTGAAGTAGCTCCAGGACTCATGCAGAAGAGTGTGATCCTAGAAACGGCGCACATAGTGAAAAGTAATGGACTCCTAAGGAGGCAGGATGTAACCCGGAACCACACACTATAAAATACCACCATCAAGCGAATTGGAGGACTGTGATAGACACAACATAATAATAATAAAAATAATAATAATCAAACCAAACAAAAACTTCTTTCAGTTTTCTTCTGAAGATTCAAAAAGCGACTCATAAAATTACTGTATATTAAATGTAAAATACTTATAAGTAAACACGTTATACACAATAATTTTGTGGGTTTCTTTTTCAATAATAATAATAATAATAATAATAATAATAATAATAATAATAATAATAATAATAGTTCTCTCTATATAGAAATTCTTTCGCCAGGGAAGCCAGTCGTCTTTCGACGACAAAGGATTCGATCCATAAACTGAGTCTCCGATTGGACGGAGCGAAATAGTTCGCTCGACGATCCATAAATTTTTCATCAGGAGACATTAAACGTCCGATGCAGTTCCCTCTTCATTTCTCCCCTCCTCTTCGTTTTATTCTTCTTCTTACTCGTCCTCTTTCGTTTGGCACAGTTTTCTTAGAAACTCATCATAAACCATTCAACCTTAATGATGGATGTTTAATTTGGTACCAATGATTCCTCCTCTGAACTTAATATTCAGTGAATCGATATAACAAAATGTTGTATAATGCTTTTGGGAATATTTCCCCCAAAAAATATGTTTGCTGACGAATTTCGAAATGTTGATGATTTTTCTCGTGGTGACGAAGAGCAGGTAAAAGAGAAAGAGAATGCAAAGCTGGAAATATAAACATAATTAGTGACAGAAACGATGGTGAATTGTTCAGAAAGTCTGAGCAGAAAAAAGTGGCCTTAAGTGGTTTTCATCAGCTAGTAAAACAGGGATGATATTCATTTTCTCTTGCTCGGGGAGCAAGCCTACAAACTACGTTGTTTTTGTTATTGTTATTGTTGTTTTTGTTATTGTTATTGTTATTAATTGAAGATACAGGAAATTTAGGATAAGATATTTATGATTTATTTATTAGAATGCTAATGTAAAATATAATGTGTATGTTAAACATCACAGAAAAATATTTCTTATGAAATACAACATATCTATTTTAATATTCGTTGGTGCAACAAGGCTCTATTTAACCGCAGATTTTATCATGTTTTAATTTACTCGGTTTAATGAATTCAAGCAATGTTTGTGTTCGATTATTTTGTGCTTTCACTCATAACTGAGCATACAGGAACACATTTAATCTTTCTCCTTTTTTTTTATCCTTGTTATTACCTTTAGTAGTATTAAGTTAGGAATAGATTGTTTACAACTAATGCATCAGTGGAAAATCTTGCATGCTGGAAGTCGCCTCATGCCTTATGGTGCTTAAAAGCAATATCCAATTCATTGAAATTCGTTGCCTAATGATGTGTTCAGCAACTGGAAAAGATAATTATTAGGTTGGCGCATAGGTGTTCTTTTGCTGATGTGGCTGAAATGAGATCGAGAGAGAGAGAGAGAGAGAGAGAGAGAGACGAGAGAGAGAGAGAGAGAGAGAGATGACTCCTTTTCATAAACATATTCGTCCTTTACACACATGAGGGTGAGATTTATCTTATTTCAAGAGCAGGTTACACAAGGCGAGGTGAGATTCTTTGGTTAATTTCATGAATTACCTCTCTCTCTCTCTCTCTCTCTCTCTCTCTCTCTCTCTCTCTCTCTCTCTCTCTCTCTCTCTATAGCTGCATCCCACACCTTCCAAGATTGGAAGATGCAAAATATAGCGGAAGATCCATTAGCAATTCTGAGGGACCTGGGGCAACCTGAACGAGCTGTAAGGTCTGTATGGTAATGTCTGTAAGGTCTCTCTCTCTCTCTCTCTCTCTCTCTCTCTCTCTCTCTCTCTCCATTTGTAACTTTACTGTAGACTGCTCAGGTTAACAGAAGCATTCTATGTTTAATGTTAAGAACTCTTTCTTCGTGTTCGTGAAAGGGGAGCTATTGGTGCTCAGCTGCAAAGTGAAGAGAGAGAGAGAGAGAGAGAGAGAGAGAGAGAGAGAGAGAGAGAGAGAGCAGATTTATGTATGCAGGACAGCAGAGGGATAGGCTCTATTAAAGCGCCTGAGCCGTTGTGTTAGTCCAAGAAAATCCGTTTCCTTATATCGTGGACGCTGGTGGTCTTTTCCCTTAAGCTCCTTCCACTCTACAGAGGGGAAGAAATGCTATTTTTCGGTGACAGAACTGCCTGAAGATATGAGATAACGACCCCTTCTCACGATAGGCTTTTCTTTAAATGCAACCGTTCGCGATACACTGTCTTTCAGCAAATGAAAAATAAAGTATTTAGTTTTATTTCTAAGGACTTGCTATCCTATGGCAGATTCACATCAACCGTGCATCTGATGTCTAGGCCAGTCCCTCACGACGCTCTTCATTGACTGTTGATAAGCCAATCACAGGGCTAGAAACTCTCAGTCTCTCGAGAGAGTTCACATAGCCAGGATGTATGTTCCACCTCCCCTGAAAGACGTATCCCTCAGGCGAGGTGGAACATACGTCCTGCCTATGTGATCTCTCTCGAGGCACTGTGAGTTTCCAGCCCTGTGATTGGCTTATCAGCAGCCAATCAGGAGCGTCGTAAGGGACTGGTCAAGATGTCAAATGCAAGGCTGATGTGAATCTACCATAGTCTTCTTAATGCTTGTGCTTTATAGGATATTGGTCCAAAATACTATGAATATTCATCCAAATCTCGCGAAAGCTGCTTATTCCTTCTCCTTTGCCACCTTGTCTCTAATAACTCTGACACACTATTGCATAAACAAAGAAACGAACGGGACTGGATCCAACGCACTCCCTGGGGCACTCCTCTTCTTGATGGCTTGCAGTAAGAACGTGAATTATCAATGTGCGAGCAATATTATCTTTAACGCAAATAAAAAGGGCAAAACTCTCGAATGTGGTAATCTTTTTTTATCCGATTATTGTTGACACACTCTTTAGCTGTTTGAGGCTCTGTTTAGCCGTTTATCTCTAATAGTTTTAAATCAGTAGCCCGTTTTTATGGACGCATATCAAAATACATTATTTTTTTTTACTGCAGATATTGCCTTCAACGGTTTGGAGCAGAATCTACGCGGAAATAGTGACTTTCAATAAAATTTTCAGTTAGTTATATGCGTGTTCTTGGCCCAAGCCAGTATTGAGCAAGAGCTCCCAAATTAAATCTATTCTCGAGTAAAAAAAAAAAAAACAAAAAAAAAAAAATAACCTCAAAATAAACCTCAAACTAAGATATCAATCCATTTTAAAACAAAAAAACCCAAAACATAAATATCTAATTCCTCGAGTAAAAAAAAAAATAACCTCAAAATAAACCTCAAACTAAGATATCAATCCATTTTAAAACCCAAAACATAAATATATAATTCCTCGAGTAAAAAAAAAACTTCAGATAAACCTCAAACTAAGATAACTAAACTATTTTAAAACCCAAAACATAAATATCTAATTTCTCGAGTGAAAAAAAAACTTCAAATAAACCTCAAACAAAGATATTAATTAAACCATTTTAAAACTCAAAACACACCTCATTACTTAGACTTACCCTCGTCTCCCTCAACGACCGGCCCTGATCCAGCCAGTTTTCCTCGGAGCTCGAGAGATCTTCATTCGTCGAAAAGAATAGAGGGAGAATCTACTTATGCAGATTTAATTCTAATCTGAGAGTGACAAGAATCTCGCAGACGTTCCTCCTCCAACTCTAAACTTTGTATCCAAATTGCCAGGAATTTGAGGATTCGACTTACGTTTTCCTATTGACATTAGCCTGTGAGAGAGTGGGGCAGAATTTCTGCTGTTGGGTACGACTGTCAGAAAGAGAGAGAGAGAGAGAGAGAGAGAGAGAGAGTTGAGAGAGAGAGAGAGAGAGAGAGATAACCATTCTGAATTTGAAGTGAAATTTTGATAATCACTGTGACAGTTGATATTAAAGTAGCCAAAAGAAAAATATTGTGTATTGAACTAGGGAATCAGAGTGAGAGAGAGAGAGAGAGGAGAGAGGAGAGAGAGAAGACAGAGAGAGAGAGAGAGAGGGGGTGGGGGGGGGCGGGGTGAGAGATCAAATACAAAATAAACATTTTTGCGATAATTAAGCCCTTAAGACGGAAAATTTTAACCACAGATAAAGAAAGTATAGTGTAGAAACTAAGTAACGAGAGAGAGAGAGAGAGATGAGAGAGAGAGAGAAGAGGCCGTAAATATCAAATAAAACACTTGTAAAGATAGATAAGCAATGAAAATCTAAATACAAACATAGAAAATACTTACATTCAGCCAGCCAAACA
>NC_061110.1:493692-498692 GCF_015104395.2 Macrobrachium nipponense | reverse complement strand
TATATATATATATATATATATATATATATATATGTGGGAAGAGTACCTAGATTTGTCTCTGACTATATCGGAATGTGGTGTAGACGAGAATAAAACTATTTAAAACAATAGATTTATTCAATGATAAAGAGGCTGAAATTATAGCTCGGATAAAGACATAAGTGATAGGACATAGTTTTTGCGTTTTGTGCAAAGCAGAAATTGCGCAGTGAAATGCTAAAGAAAAAATTAAAAATAATAAAATTTTAAAATAAAAGACAAATAAAGATTATTGATCTGTGTAGTGATCTATGGAGTATTTTGGATATCGGTTGCATGAGAAAGAGGTCGCTGTAGAATTTAGAATTCGGTGTAGAAATGACTGCTTGAGGGTCGATGCGTAGAGTAAGGGTGTGTCCACACTGTCAGAAAAACACGTAAATACAGGTTGTCAACTTATCGAAATAATGGTGGAAAGCAATTAACGGACCACTAAGGGAGACTAAAATTCAGGATAATCTTAAAATAAAGGCCTTTTGGATTTAGAACTACCCAGCAAATTGGTGACGATGTATTCAACTTTTTCTGTTATTTTCGGTGACATGTATTCAAACTTTTTCCTGTTTATTTTTCGGTGACATGTATTCAACTTGTCCGTTATTTGTGAGCAAATGCTGACAATCATGATTGACTGTAAGTGGACCACTAATCTTTAACAAATTCTGGGGAAAATCGTCATGAGGACTAGTAAAACTACCCCAGCAAGTTGTAGACGTGTATCCAAATTGTCTGTGATTTGTATTGATATGTTGCCGACACGTGTCTATGATATCTTTTACTGTAGTGTGGACGTCGCCCACGAACATTTGTGACCACCTGATTAAATTGCAGTAATTTGAAACTGAATCTGGAGCACTTGCTGCTAGAACTACCCACAATTCGTAGAACTGTATTCAACTTGCCTGTGATTTGTGTGCAATAAGTTACTGACAGCATTTCTACCGATAGTATTTTGATGTGTTTTACTGTAGTGATAAGCCTCTTCGCTCAACGAAAAGAAAAACTCATGAAATTTGAAATTTGGAGTGAGGATTCCGGGAAAACGTGTCTCATCTCTTCATGGAATTAGATAAAATACTTTTGTTTTAAATGATATATATATATATATATATATATATATATATATATATATATATATATATATATATATATATATATATATATATATATATATATTACGAGATAAGAATCTCGTATTTCATTTGGTATGCGTGAAACCAAAGTGGTAGCAAACTGATACACACACACAATCTCTCTCTCTCTCCTCGTCTCTCTCTCTCTACTCTCTCGTCTCCTCTCTCAATCTCTCTCTCTCTCTCTCTCTAAGCGATCACCGGCACAAGCCGCCCACCTCTCTCTTTCTCTCCACCTCTCTCTCTCTCTCTCTCTCTCTCAGAGATTCCCAACGGCCCACCTCCTCCCTTCTCTTCTCTTTTTCCACCTCTCTCTATTCTTAACAGGTCATCAAATGAGAGTCGAGATATGGAAAAATATAACATTTATTTAACAATGGAAGGATAATAACTCAAGTCTCACAGACTAACTAACTTAGTAAAACCCCCAATAGGTAAATGTCTTAATCAGTAATTAGTCACACCAATTATCTCTTCCATACCGGGATGCGGGAACCCCTCTAGTCCCCCTACGAACTCTCGGTCCCCTTGCCAGAATCGTCTGATACAAAGAACAGGAGAACACACAATTAGGTATAAGCACTTGTAAAGACAAAGTCAATAGTTTAAATGGAATATGACATCTATACAAGGTAATAAACAAGCCATCCCTTTGGCTGGCTAAAGTAATATAACATTTACCCATCTCCAGCACAGAAATCACACACAGATAATTAAAAACTTTCACAGAGCTCTTGCCATTCTCTCACAGACGTCTCTGAAAGTCTCCCCATAGACTTGGCTAAAGATGCCATTATCAAAAAGGACAGAGTTAGATCACGTACATATGAACTCACACAGAACTGGTCACAACCAGTTTCCCAAAGGCACTTGAACAAGACCCTATGAACTGACGAATGTTGACCCGCTTGAATATGCATTTATCATATTCACGCCGCATCGCAAAAATGAATTATCAGCTTTCTCAGGTCATTGCTTCGGCTCTGTCTCTATGGGAAGTCTGCTTTCCAAAACCAGGTCACAGCACATCACATTGGCATATTAAAATATTAAATATCTTATTAATTATAACCCCCTTCATCACACACACACACACACACACACACACATATATATATATATATATATATATATATATATATATATATATATATATATATATATATATATATATATCATATATATTATATACATATGTATGAACAAAATCAGAGCCACAAAGGAAAATTGAAAACACTGGAGCTGCTAAGTTCTTTCGTCTTATTACCAAGACGTGGTCCACAGCAACTAAACTATACAGAATGCAAGGACTAATATAAATGGTGGGTACAGTCATAAAAGGAAGACAAAAAGGTCGGGAGGTCGGAACGGTCAAACAGATTTAAAATCGAAATCTACTTATGGTAATCCTCTTTATGAACCAAACAAAAACTTCTTTCAGTTTTCTTCTGAAGATTGAAAAAGAAACCCACAAAATTCAATTTGTAACTTGTTTCACTCCTAAGTATTTACATTTAGTTTTACTCCACACTCGAGTACTTCAGCCCTTCTGTGGCCCATTCTCAAGAGATGTTTGGGATGTTAGCCTGGGTCAAGGCCAAGCAGTGCTGCTGGGCCTTGACCCAGGCTAACATACCAAACATCTCTTGAGAATGGGCCCCACAGGAGGGCCTGAAAGTACTCGAGTGTGGAGTAAAACTAAATGTAAATACTTAGGATTAAACAATGACAAATTGAATTTGTGGGTTTCTTTTTCAATCCTCTTTATTCTATCTTTCCGTGATTTATACGATCATGCAATTATCAGAATTAGTACCCTTTGATTACTATCAAGCGCTCTCCTTTTAAGCATTTTTTTTTAGTTATAATATCATTATTCCTCAGAGAGTCACGCTCGACCAATCAACATCCCCTTTGAGTGAAGTTGTTATAATCATTTAATATTTAAGGATATTTATTAGTTAAGGATGTATTTGAAACTGTTATTTAGGTCAGAGCTAATTATGAGACGTGGTAGGGTTGCCCAAGTAGGAGATACTAATTCATTATTTGTTAAAGATTTTCTAATTTCATTTATTTCCAAAATATAGTTGGAGTATGTTTTTGATAATTTCCATACGCTGTTATAACTCAATAAGGAGGTGAAGAATTATGGGAAAATATTATTCTTATTACATGAGTAAATCTTACAATGTTCGTATTCAGCTTGTCCTCTGATAAAAAGATATGTGAATGACATAGAATATATCCTGGCCTAAGTTTCAAATATAAATAAAGATATTATTGGAACTAATGTACAAGTGAGCACGTGTTTCACAGAACTAAAATTCTGACTCGTATCGGGATCGAAGCCCATTACCAAATGGGTTAATTAGTAGCGTTCTCGCCTTTTACTTAAGAGGCTGTGGTTCGATCGCGATGTAAGTATATATATATATATATATATATATATATATATATATATATATATATATATATATTATATATATATATATATATATATACATATACATACATATATAGTATATATATATATATATATATATATATATATATATATATATATATATATATATATATACACGTATATCTATATCTATATATCTATATATATATATATATATATAGATATATATATATATATATATAATATATATATATATATATATATATATATATATATATATATATATATATATATATATATATATATACTGTGGTGTGTGTGTGTGTGTATTCAGCGGGCTTGACTCTCCTTCAAAAGGTCTCTCAGAATAATGTAAAGCAAACAAATATTATTATTCATCCTCCTTTCCTTATATTTGCACGATGCATTAACTGTGTCAAATACAAATATCTACCCTCCATCTGTACAATAAACTCATAATTTTACTTACAATTTAGACTACCTTTTGCTATTTAAAAAAAAAAAAATTGGATTTTTATTTTCTGCTTCGTGACTTGTGATAGGAGTAGGTTTTATCCCATTCAATATTTCTACAGGTAAGTAAATTACAAGTTTATTCCAAGAAGATACTAAGTTTGACTTTTATTTTTCAAATATATTTCACTCTCTTTATAAAATGTCTTAGAGTCCATGTATACATGCAAAAGCTATTTTATACAAGCCAACACTAAAATTTATTTCCTTACTAAGGTTTCTGAAAGAATTTTTATATTGCATACCCTAATTCTGTCTGTCTGTCTCTCTGTCTCTCTCTCTCTGTTAAAATGCTTTTTACTCCATGAAGCCCTGGAGCAAAAATATCAATATAACAAATCCTATATCCTCACGACTTAACAGGACAAAATCCTCAGATATGGAAAAGTCATTTCCTGTTTGTTAGAGCATATAAAATATAGCTCTGGGATCAAACAGCTTTTTCAGAATTGATGTCACACTGTTAAGGTCACAGAAGTCCTCTCTAAGGACAACTTCGGTGCGTATTAAAAGTTCTAAGAGATTCACAGGGAATATTGTTTGTTTTATATTCAGTGTCAGGCACATATTCATATATATAATTTATAAATATATATATATATATGATATATATATATATATATATATATATATTATATAAATTCATATATATATATATATATAGATATATATATATATATATATATATATAAAATATATATCTTATATAAATATATACAATATATATATATTATATATATATATATATATATATATATATATATATATATATATATATATAATATATATATATATATGGTATATATCTATATATATACTATATATATATATATATATATAATATAACATACAATATATATACATATATATATATTATATATATATAT
>NC_061110.1:467539-488192 GCF_015104395.2 Macrobrachium nipponense | reverse complement strand
GCGTTCAATAAACTAGTTAAGTTTAGTTTTTTCACTACCTAAAGATTTCCCTGATTGTAGGACTTGACTGTTGGATCGTCTTAGTGCTCTGAGAGCAGTAAGGGAATTTCCCAGCTGCAACTGCTGCAGTCAGTAAACAGCTACCAATAGGCTAGATAGGGCCTCCCTCCCACCAATAAGAGATAAAAACAAAATAACATTGAATTACAGTTTCAGGTTCTATAATTTCATTCTTCTACTTGAACTATAACTTTGTCTGGTGCCCTAGGGCTTAATTAAAGGGTTGGACAACCCAACCAGGCGCACTGTCTGTTTTCACTCCGGCCCCCTTTTGACTTGGAAGCACCTCTAAGGATGTCGGAAATACAACAACAACAGGAACTGGAAGAGATTACCAACATGGAAGCCATCGAAGTCACTGAGGACCAAAGGAAGAAAAGAACAAAGGAGGACGATGATGATGAGCAGGGAATGGACTATGGTAAATTAAAAAAGGACCAAGAAACAGGAAAAAAAGGACGACGCTCCAAACAACAGAACAGCACCACAGGAAATCATATCAAAGGACAGATTATACGCTTCAGAGTTATGGCCAGCAACTCCACCGAAGACTTCAGGGCTATAGCAGCCTTTCAAAACAAATACAAGAACCTGCAATTCCAGGCAAAACCAAACAGACAGGGACAATGGACGATCTCATCCAGAGATTAAAGGACAATAAGCACCCTAAAGACCACCACAGCCATCAACATCAAGGAGCTCAAGGAAGAAGAGAAAATCAAGAAGGCAGTAGTGGTAGCTACCCACCCCTTGAAATGCCAAAAAGCCACTTAACAAGCTCAAGCAACATAACAGCTGCAGTAGGGATGAAAAAATAGGAGGAAGGTATTCTTACCAAAGCTGTCCTGGTTAATTTCGTGGGGATCATTCCTGAGAGAATTGACCTCTCAGATGTTTCAAATGCCAAAAATTTGGACACCACAAAAACCAATGCCAGGCAAAGCAGGAGACCTGTGTAATCTGCAGCAAAAAGCACCCAACTAAGGAGTACATTGCAAAATGCAAAGCAGGGGTGCCGACAACACCAAAGTGCCCCAACTGCAGTAAGGCACACATTGCCATGGCCTCGGATGCCCCGAAAGATTGGCAAGAGTCAAGGCCACTCTACCCAAAGAGGCAAGAAAGGAAAGAAGCATATCTAGAGGAAGAACAGCCCTAAAACCTCAGCCAAGAAGAAGATTTTATACCAGGGAAGAGCTGCAGGAATCCAGGAAAAACACAGGACTCAACAAAAAAAGAACCAGCTCCAGGTCTGCAACGAGAATGCCTAACCCCCCCCCCCCCCCCCCCCTCCCCCCCCCCCCCCCCCCATGAGCAAACGAGTCCTCAAGTTCCCATACCTATGCCAAAATCCATCTTCATAAAGACAGTGGATATAAGAGACAGATTAACAGACTTCTCCAACCGCATTATACAAGGAGACATCAATGCAGAAACCGTTAATAAGTGCATAGAAATACTATTAAAGAGCTTCATTAGAGGAGCTTCCATGTCCCCCTCCCCCTCTACCTCTATGAAGGAGGCAGCAACCCATGCTGCAACAAACCCCGCTCCTCAAACCCCCTCACCTTTACCTTCCACATCCTCCCTCAACCTTACACCTTCCACATCCTCAGACCCAGTGACCCCTGCCCCTCTCAATTCATCCAACTCATCCTCATCATCATCATCAGTCACTGAGAACATGACAGGAGAAACTGGAATTAACTTTGCACCAAGAGACCCAAGACGCTTCTCCTCAACATACCAATCATGTTGAAATTGTCAATTGGATTGCTGGCGGAATAAGGACGAAGGCAGCTACACTAATTGCAGTCTGCAAAACAGAAAATGTGGACATAATTCTACTTCAAGAAACCATGCTAACAACTGGGACAAAATTCAGAATAACTGGATATATTGTCTATACAACCCCATGCATAGGCCCAGATTGGCAATTCTCATCAAGAATACAATCCCAACAGAAAGAACACACAACCTGTGGCAACACTGTGGAAACCCTAGCAGTAAGAATCACACTGCTAAACCAGAGGATAGACATATACAATATATATATAGAAAAATACATAAAAAAAGAACCAGGAGAACTACAACTCACACAGTTCTTCGCACACGCAGCAGATACACCAACAATTATATGTGGGGACTTCAATGCACATCACCCTCTGCTATCATCCCCATCAACCACAAGCCAACCTGGAGAGCACATAGCATTCTCTCTAGAAGAGTTTGAAGTAGTCCCACTACTCAACTCAGGGCAACCCACACACATAAGAGGTGGCAGATTTGATTTGACATTTGCCACCACAACAATCAGAACACCTAACAAGGTGGCAAGTACACCCGACACTAGTCAGCAATCACTTTGCCACAGTAACAGTTGGAGATGCAGCAACTACCTCCAATACCACCACCTGGAATCAAGACCTAGCAGACTGGTTGTATTTTTGCCTAGTCCTCAAAGAGTGGGCAGTACAATATACATAGATCAGCTAGAAAAAGATCTAGTTGAGGCTATACACAATGCAGCAAACAGGGCAATGCCCATGAGAGCAGGAAGAAGAGACCACACCTACAAAGACTCCCGGTACTACTCCCAAGAAGTAAGAAGACTAAAAACCCTACCTAACAGGGTAACAAAAAACTACAGGAAAAGAAGGACAACAGAAAACAGAGAACTGCCACATGCAGTCAAAAATGAATGTTCAACAGGCAGTTGCAAGAAATAAGAATTGAAAAGCGGATGGAATGGTGTACAAAACTATCACAGTACACATCTCTCTCGGAGCATGGAAGTGGGTGAACAGAGTAGCTGGAAAGAAGAGAACACCCGTAGCAACTCACCCTCACCCACTAGAAGAAGCAGAAAGACTGGCAAGATCCTTCGCCAACAGGACTAGATCAGGCAACCTCTCCCCTAAAACAAGAAGAATTCAGGATCAGCTAGCACCGATCAGATGGGAGGAGATTGATGCGGCCTGCCTTAGACCAGATGATACGGACACCCTTACACTGTAGAGGAACTGAAAGCAGTATTTAAAGTTAGCAGAGAGACAGCGCCAGGAGCAGACAGGATAACATACACCATGATTAGTAATATTGGTCCTGCAGGAGAAACAGCCTTTCTGAGAATCCTAAACAAGACACATTGAGCATACAAGACCACAACCTGGCGGCAGCAGGACACAACCAATCCCCAAACCTAAAGATCCGAGAACCCAAGACCGATTGCATTGGTGTCCATGCATTGAAAAAACTGGAGAAAAAATGGTACTAAATAGAATGAAGTACAAGATTGGCCCACTGCACAAGCAGCTATACACATATCAAGAAGGAGTCGGAACTACAGATTGCATAACAGATGTTCTCAGCTACATAAATCAGAAGGAAGCTACAGTAGACTTCATAGATTTTGAAAAAGCTTTTGAAATTAGCCAGTCCAACAGCAATACTGCAATCAGTAGTAAGGAAGGGAGTCCAAGGACACTTACTAGCCTGGACAAAAAACTATGTACTGGGGAAAGCATGCCAGAGTAAAATTCCAAAGAGTGATGTCTACATTCTACGACTTGGAAAATGGCACCCCTCAAGGAGGAATTCTGAGTCCATTTCTATTCAACATACTAATGGAGAATATAGCCTCCCTTCAGCTTCCAGGAAGGCGTAGAAAACTTTATCTATGCCGATGATGTGTGTGTAGTAGCAAGAGGAAGCTGTTAGTGCCTAGAATGCAAAGGGCACTCAATGACATCAGCAATAAATCAATGAGCTAGGCTTAAAATAAATATAAATAAAACTAAGGCCACGACAATAAAAGCCACAGACTGCTGCAAACACTGACAATAGGAGCTGAGCCCATAGAATGGGTAGACAGCTACATGTACTTGGGAGTTTGTCATAGACCAGCAGCTAACTTTCAAGGAGGAAATTAAGTACTTGAGAGAAAGAGCAAATGCAAGACTGGCTGCCATGAGATACATGTCATCCCTGAAGGAGGGAGCAATTGAACACATACAAAGGAAGTACTACCTAGCCTGCACCAGAACACTGGTAGACTATGCTGCCCCCCTCTGATGAGGCTGATTCCGGCAACGAGAGGGCCGATGAGCTAGCCAAAAGCACAAAAGCACATTGACAGAGAGCAAATACACATACAACCTGCACTGCAACAAGTCAAGAATGCGATGAAACCACTCTGCAAAGAAAACTTGCGGAAAGACCATCATGAGTGGGTAAAAAAGAACTCACTGTCTGCCAGATGGTATAAGAGGTCAACCGACCTAGTGCCTCCTCCCACAGACAGGCACACACCAAGAAAATTTGCTGTGATCATCCACAGACTCAGGCTAGGATACAAAGCCTGCTGGGAAATCGTGGGAAACAGTGTCATACCATGTGAACACTGTGAAGAAGAAACACAGCAACCACTCCTTCACTACCTGCTTGGAGTGCAGAGAAACAGCACGGCTAAGAGGTGCAGCACAAATAGATTTAAATTCACAAGATGCTGAGCATGCAGCTTCCACAGTCATAAAAACGATCATTGAGAACCTAGAAGAGCATCCCCAGATGTTTTACAACCTACCTCCACCAAGGTAAATAAGGTAAGTATCATTCATTCACCTCATGACATCCCTCACTGTAAGGCTCTATCCACATCATCCACTATCATTCTTCTAAACTTTACCTACCACTGAAATCCTTCCGCAGGACCCAAGGGAGTAAAGGGTTGGACAATCGCACCTGCACAGCTTCTCTAATTTTCGAAGGCCTTACATTTTTCAAACTTCTACTGCAATATGAAATGATGGCCCTCTTTTTACTGACCCACCATCATCCTTCCCCTCTTCACTCCTATCTCTACAACTAAAAATATTTCCAATTCACAAACCTAACCATGAACCTAACAAATCTTTTCAGATCACCTACGGGCCAAACAAGGGAAAGGTCCGTGCCAACAAGAAGTGTTGGCTTAATACAACAACAATACACCAAGAACAGTCGACCCTCAGCTTCCAGCCGAGGATGTCTGGAACCTTCAGACGAAAGCTCGCGTTAAGAAAGAAGGAAGAGAGGAGAAGAGGAGAGAGAACCGAGAGAGAGAGAGCGAGAGAGAGAGAGAGAAGAGAGAGAGAATCGCTAATGACTTGATGACTATGGTATCATAGTTTATCTGTAAATTCAAAATTATACACCTATTTGGACACTGTATTTGATCAGGACCTCGATAGGCGCTCTAGTAGCCTGTTTTAAGTAGCACACGGAAAAGGCCGCTGTTCGCAAAATAGAGAAGGATCTCTACAAATTTAAGACTGCTGAAGTAGCCATTACTTTTAATAAAGATATCTTGAGAGTGGGTCTGCTTCCTAAGTATAATTATTATTATTATTATTATTATTATTATTATTATTATTATTATTATTATTATTATTATTATTATTATTATTATTATTATTCAGAAGATGAACCCTAAACATTGGTTTAAAATTCAAGCTTCCAAATAACATGGTGTCCATTAGAAGGAGGTAACAGTTGTATACTTCGATATGTGACCGTTAAACTAATACTAATAATTTCTTTTTATACAATAATATGATATAGTAAAGCAATTATGGAAACTGAGAATAAAGGGCAAATGAGAAAGATAATGTATTTGATTTACGTCTGCTGAGAAGCAACTCTGGAAAAATCTACACTCCTTTAGTTTTGCTAAATGATTTACATGCAAATGTCTTAAAAATCAAATAGCATGGGTCGTTAGATTCACTGTTGTTCAGAATCATTGGGCAAATGTGCCTGGATTGTATCTACAAGTACTGGGGAAAAGAAAATGGAACGTGGTTGTGCTGAGTGATGTGAATGTGAAATGTGAATGCGTTGCAAAAATTAAATGGCATGTTTCGTAAGTTTTTACCAGCATTCACAATTATTGGGACAAATGTGCCTGGAGTGTATTTTACATGTACTAAAAAGTAAGTGAGGAAAAATCATACACGCCTTTGCCTAGAATGAAAAGAAAATGGAATGCGGTTGTTCTGAGTGATGTGAATGTAAATGTGCTGGAAAATTAAATGACAGGTTTCCTAAGTTTTTACTTTGTTCTGATTCTTGACGCAAATATTTTCTAAACCGATTTTAAGCAAATATTTCAACTGTTTTAGTATGGACAGCATCCTATTCCAGTCTGAGAAACAATAGCATTAATCTTATCCATGAAAAGGGTAATAAAAACAGAGGGTTTAGTTCAAGCCTTTCATCATCAAACTGTTTCTGATACATTTTCATACTTAAGATGAATCCTTCTATTTAATCTGCCAATCTGGAGGGACATACATATGATAATTAGAATTTTTCTAATGAGGAGATGCAGACAATAATCAGTTAGGATAAATCTTTTAGAACCATAATGATCTGATTTTCATGATGGAAGATCATAAAGCAACATAGACTGAACCCTCTTATGAGCAAATTGATAACCGATTGGCTGAAACATAAAAGGTATAGAATATGATAACGTAAAAACATTTGCTCTTAATTCATTGGATATGTATACTCCACCCAGATCTGAATAAAGGAAACGTAGTACAGGTCGAATCATGACGAAGACTAGTAGTTAAAGGAAATACTATAATATATACATATTTCATATGAATAATATTCACATCACTGTGATTCATATAGATTATTCGAGCTACAAATGTCCTTTCATATCTAATTCGCCATACATCGGAATTAATATATTTTCATATATGTAAACCGAAGGGAAATATTTTATTTGATAATAATTTCGTCCTCTCGTGGGTTCGAACCACCGCCCAGCGGACAGAAAAGAAATCAATACGTCAGTGATGTTATCGATTCGGCTAACAAGTGAGGTTATAAATTTATACCGATTCCGACCTTACAAATCACCGTCGAACTTCGGTTATTCGTAATTAGAATCAATACCCAACTCCTTCTACTATGTTAACAAATTCGAACGTTTGCCGAACGTAGCCATATTTTGAATATATATACATATACAAAAACTTATAAATATACTTAGCATTATCCCCGAAAAAATACAAGTTTTCCCACAGAAAATTTGACGTAGGCAAAAGATATGATTTCCTGTACTAGAATGTAGACCCCAATAAACAACCACTGTCTGTGTATACACTCGGATGAGCTGTCAAATTGAAGAATAGATTCTGGAATTGAAATGGGAATATGAATTGGATTTGGGAACTACGCGAGGGCTTCCTCTTGAGGAGGAGATGGGGTGTAAGAACAGCGAATAACGTATTTCAATTTGAGAAGGTCTTGTACACACACTCACGCACGCACACACACACGCACACTTGTTTTGCTAGTAGCTGTCACTGGTAATAAACGTATTCAAATACAGCTGACGGTCTCAAATTGCTGTCTCAGTTTGTCGTAATAACTCAAAAAGGCTCTCTCTCTCTCTCTCTCTCTCTCTCTCTCTCTCTCTCTCTCTCTCTCTCTCCAGTGTTTTTAAAAAGCCTACTGCAGTATTAGTTTCTTAACTAACTCAAGACCTCTCTCTCTCTCTCCAATGTATTGGTAGAAGTCTACTTTATGTTAGTTTTTCTAAAAGAATTCAAGATTCATTCCCCCCCCCCCCCTCTCTCTCTCTCTCTCTGAAATTGAATAGGTATATAATTTCAGGAAATCTTTTCAACTGACAGTGTTTCAATCTCTCTCTCTCTCTCTCTCATCACTCTCTCTCTCTCTCTCTCCTCTCTCTCTCTCTGTCTGAAATTAATGGAGGTATATAATGTCATGAAATCTTTCAACTGATAGTGTTTTATCACTCTCTCTCATCTCTCTCTCTCTCTCTCTCTCTCTCTCTCTCTCTCTCTCTCTCTCTCTCTCTCTCTCCATTGTTATGACGTATAATTTCAGCACTTCTTTCAACCGATGTCGGTGTTTATACGCAAGCATCTTAGATTTATCACCTGAGAAAGACTACTATGCACAAACAAGCGTGACATTTTTCCAGACTGCTTTGTTTGTGTTCTCTGTCTTTTCTAAAATCTTATCGGAAAAGTAACGAAGAAGACCTGGTGGGTATTATGACGTCACTGGCTGGTTCCGTTACCCGAAGCAGAGGATTTCTACGACTCAAAGGCGTTTTATGTCCCCGCTTGTTTTCGTTCGAAGATGAGCTGTGTGTTCGTCCTGTTCTTCTCAGATTATTTTTCCTCTCTCTCTCTCTCTCTCTCTCTCTCTCTCTCTCTCTCTCTCAAGGGAAAGCCCGAATTTCAATTACTGGAAAATATCAAGTGAAATTATTTTGAGAGTTAAAAATAAAAAAATGCCCTTTTATTGATGAAAATTGTAACAAAAAGGAAAATACAAGGGTGAAGTTTAGTCAATATTAATATAAAAGAACATTGTTCCTTGACTACAGATATGTATTGTTGAGAGACAATGATTATTAGACCACAAGATTCCCTCAACCACAAAGATACTATCAAGATGATATATACAGGAATTTTAGTTTCTATCGGATTCTAATCAAATACTAAAATAAATAACATCAAAGGTAGACAGTAAGCTCTTCACATTAAACGAAAATCAGACAATAAATAATGGGTGGGAACTAGACAACTGAAGAGATACAACATATTCCATTGTGGGAACCTATTTACATAAGATATGTGACGTTAAGAGCCTTTTTTACTGTTATTTTTTTCTTTTTTCCAATTTTGACCAAATTCTATCCGTTTTTCTGCCAAAATACCTTTTGTTTTTAATTCTGACCAAGAAGTTGTAAACAGTAACAGTGTGGAAGAGTTTAAAAGAAAGCTAGACAAAATCCTCTTAGGATGTACTAATAAGTCCTTTGAGGTATCCTAATTCTTGTAACTCCCCGTAACTCTTGCTTTCCACCGCTTCATTCAGATTACTGTACTGTAGATCTTTGAGTCTTCGTGACGGGGAAAACTGGTCAAGGAAAGATTCCCTCTCTCGATTCAGGATTGATTTGAGATAGATGTTCGAAAAAGGATGATGTGAGGGATTGAGGGGAAGGAAGATTGTTCTGTCATTCTAAATTTTTCCTTAAAGGTCTGGTTACTCCAGTTATCGTCTGTAGGTCGTTTGTATTCTTCGGTTTTATCTCTGTTTACGTTTCCGTGAACGGAACGGACAGGACAGAGGAAAGAAGGGAAAAGTTAAATGGAAATAAAGAGAGATATTTGTTCGGGCCAGAAAAAAATACGTTTAATTTTTTATAAATCCCAGAATATAGAGAAAAGAAAAGAATTTATTCCATAAATAGCCCATTCAAGCACTGAATTAAAACTAAGAACTATATTATGGTGGAGTAACTGCCACCCTTATCAAGTACTTGATAAGGGTGGAAGTTAGTCACCGAAATATAGTCCTTAAGCTTTAAATAGAGTGTTTTAATGGTCCTTTTATGCTTGAGAACGTTTCCTGTTCTAACAGAATAATTTGGCCATACAGAGAGACATATATATATATATATTATTATATATATATATTATATAGATATATATATATATATTATATATATATATTATATAGTATATATTATTATATATATATATATATATATATATATATATATATATATATATATATATATATATACATATATATATATATATATATATATATATATATATATTATATATATATATATATATATATATATATATATATACGGTGCTTCAGCATTCAATTATAAAAGGTCCAGAAGGAGTCCATGATACTATATTTAAAAGGCCAAGTTTATTACATGTTAGAACGTTTCGCACAACTGTGGTGCATCATCAGTCTGTGAATAAAATACAAAGACATATTAAAATCATATAAGTTAAAAGGAATTCACAATTTTAAAAAATAAAGTCTAAAAACAAAAAAGATTAAAAAGAGCAGTAAATAAAAAGAGACTACTAAAAACACCAACCGTCCATGATCAGAGGTGAAGATGGAATGAGTTACAGTTGGCAGAGAGAAGCGACGACAACTATGCCAGGTACAGAGGTGACGAGGACAAATTACTGTTTAATGAGGGCACCAGTCTTTTAATATATAACGACCTCAAGCGTTGTTAGTTGGTCGGATGTTTTACATAATCAATTATTGTAAAATGTTCTTTTTTAATTTCAGTCTTGCATATTATTGAGTGGTTTCTGATATTGGAAATTCTGGTTGTTTTATCCTTTGACCTGTACGGAAGCTCTTTTTAATCTTTTTAGACTTTAATTTTTTTAAAATTGTGAATTCCTTTTAACTTTATATGATTTTAATATGTCTTTGTATTTTTATTCACAGACTGATGATGCACACAGTTGTGCGAAACGTCCTCACATGTAATAAACTTGGCCTTTTAAATATAGTATCATGGACTCCTTCTGGACTTTTTATATATATATATATATATATATATATATATATATATATATATATGTATATATATATATATATATATATATATATATATATATATATATATATATATATGTAAGTATGTATATATGATGTATGCTTAAAAAAATCACAGTAAATGCACGTGACTTCATCATACTATAAGCGAACACCACAGGAAAATGACAGGCTTTCGCCTTGAGCACATATATATAACCCAAAGATTTTTATCAGTTATCCTGAATAATGTTTTTCATCAACACAACTATTGAAAATAAGTTGAGATTTTTATTTAAAATCCAAGTATATGAGGTGGAATTATACATTTTTTATAGAAACTGTATATTTCTCTGTTTTCCACTGTCAGGAAATCCTATAATAAGACAACATTGCCGTAATTGATACGAAAATTTTAGAACGTCACGAGTAAATGTATATTTTCTGGATACAAAATTCTCGCAAGCAATATCATCTTGACGGTAACACTGATGCATGACCGTTAACAAGGGCAAACCAATATCCTCAATATATTGCTGCGGTTTCTACACCGCCTGATGCTGTCTGGGGGATTCTTGCGCCGAACTGGCATTTCGAACATGGCCCTGTGAATCCGCATTTTTCAAAATGCCATCTTCGGAAAACAAGCGTGAATACGATTTCTACAGTGTTAAACACCGTTAGAATGTAGGATAAAGAGCGAGTAGAAAATAAATTTTAGGCAACAGGTGTATGCTTGGAATTTTTCCTGTACTCAGCAGTATGAGGGCTTAGGTCTGAAAAGTGAAACTAAATACTTGGCTATATGATTTCACAAGCTGTTAATCTCAATAAATACAGGCTAATGTATAATCTACAAATCAATATTGGGTGAATGTAAGGATGGGGAATGAAAAGCATGCCATGTTTTGTTATGCAACACATGTAATACCATGAAAGTGAAAAAATATGTGAGAAATGTGAGGTATTTGTGAATGTGGATGCAACTTTTTTATCGGAGAGAGAGAGAGAGAGAGAGAGAGAGAGAGAGAGAGAGAGAGAGAGAGAGAGAGAGAGAGAGAGTGAAGAACAGTAACAGTTATACTTAGAGAGAAAAACAGAAGAACCATTTTTTTTTAAAGAGAGAGAATTATTTTTTTTAGAGAGACATACTCAGAGAGACAGAAACAGAACACCATTACAGTTATACTGAAAGAAACACATTTTTGCTGAGAAACACACACTAAGAGAGACAGAGAAACTGAAGAACCATATTAGTTTTACTGAGAGAAACACTCTTTATTATAATTTCTTTTGCTGAGAGAGAGACACACACACACTTAGAGAGGCAATCAGACAGGCAATTAGATAGTTAGACGGAGTGAAAAGCTGAGAAACAAAGAGGCCATCACATGAGCAGAAGGACTACCATTTAGAAAGACAAAGCGAGATCTAATAAAAGAGACCTATCGACCACACTATACCTCGTCATTAGATGTAGATATGGCCTTAATCCTATTGCACATTGTACGTGGCTCAGGCAATAAGCCCAAAAACACCTCAAATAAGTTTTTGAATCTCGACATGTTATTGAAGGATTACCTCCTTAATGCTTTGCCAACGTCACAAGAAGAAGGCTGAAGCTTATTCATACTATGTTTAGTATTTGAATGGTGACCCTTTGCAATAGGATTCAGTGGAAAGGATTACATGCATGGTAGAATTTGAATTCGAGATTCCATTTACGCAGTTTGAAGTTTAGGATGACTTGAGCTGCATTTAAAAGGGTAATTTGGTCATTTGCGTCTTTCAAATGGGAAGATCGGGTTCCAAAATGTTTATTTAAATAATCAAAATGAAAAAATAGCAAGACTTTAACAATGATTTTCTTTATTTTAAACAGATATGGTTTGTTTTTACTATTACCAGAATAAAAAACAGTGAGAGAAGAATGTTATACTAAGTAATTCGGAGAATCTGTTGAATTGGGTAATGGTACAACTGTTTGTGGATGTGTCATTAAAATGTGCACAAAAATATTACAAATGGATAAAAACCTTATTATTTGTATATATATATATATATATATATATATATATATATATATATATATATATATATATATATACTTAGTTATCATTGGTTCCCTAAGCAAACAAAATAATGTCAGATCGTTGAAAAAAAACTATCATTCTACCTAATTGATTATCAATACTCGTTTTATGACAATATGTGAAAAATACATAAACTACAGGAGTATAAAAAAACTTTCTTTTTTTATATAGATCTGCAATAAGCAATAACTATTTCATCCTCGAACGACCAATTCAAAAGCCATACGTCATATTGATTTCGCATTCGCCAATAACTACGAAACAAAACACCAGCTTATTCCCCCTTACTAAATTACCGATGGTTTCCAACCAATGATCGAGAATCGCGAGCTGAATATCAAGTGTAGAAATATTCACGAAGACTCACCCTTAATGATTTCGACGCTGTCGACTCTTCCGAGGCATAATTAAACTAATTAACTAATTAATCGGAGCTGGGTGTGTGCACGGGGGGCAATCTATTATACGCTCCACCGCCCACCCGATCACATTTGTTTAGGGACTTTGGTTCCCACAATATTCGAGTCGTAAACAGCTCGCCCTTGAGTGATCGTTATCAAAGAGCGTGAGGAGAATTTGGGAAAACGATTGACTTGATTGTTAATGATGTTATTATTATTATCATTAGTCAGAAGAATTAACTTCTACCCATATGGAACATGACTAAAGGGGCCATGATAGTGAATACAGAATTATTATTATTATTATTATTATTATTATTATTATTATTATTATTATTATTATTATTATTATTATTATTATTCAGGAGATGAATATATATATATATATATATATATATATATATATATATATATATATATATATATATATTGTTACATTTATTGATCTCCTCATCTACCCAGCATTTAGTTAAATATTTTGATTGCTAGAAAAGCAGCCATTTACTCTAATATCAGCTGATTTTAGGCGGGAACCCAAAGCACGCCAGCTAAAGATAGGAATTTCCTGTTAAAGAGGTGGAATATAGACTTTTGTCAGCTTTAGGGACGTATCCCAAAGGGAAGGGTGCAGGTAGCCAGGTACTTATTAGGCCTAAGTCTTAACTTCCTTTTTCCTGTGAACCCTTTGCTGGCTGTATGTTCTGTTTTTAGGATGCCCTGCTCTCTTGCGGGTTAAGCTGAACCCATCCCCATGAAACACACCTGCCTTCGACCTCGTTCAGCTCCAGTCGTGACCTCGGACGGATGTCCCAGCGAGCCTTCCATTTAGGCCTACCAAGGCATTACTGGCGCGCACAGACCTGAGACAAAGCCGACGCCGCATTTCCACAAAAGTCCACTTATTATGGCATCCAGGTACGTCTTGTGAATCAGTCATATAGCCAGTTCTTTCCCTCCTAGTGTCGTATTTACTCCCCATTTTCAAAATTCAAACTCCTAATTCTCAAATGCAACATTCCTTTGTTTCCTTCTCCACTGCCTCGTGGCGTGCCTCCACCTTGTGTGATCTAGACATATTAGAGAGGCAGAGAGAGAAATGACAGAGAGAGAGAGAGACAGAGAGATGAAACTCAAACCTCTTGAGAGAGAGAGAGAGAGAGAGAGAGAGAGACAGACAGACAGACAGACAGACAGACAGACAGATAGAGACAGAGAGAGACGAAAGAGAGGGAGAGATGAAATTCAAACCTCGAGAGAGAGAGAGAAAAAAAAAAAAGAGATGAAATTCAAACCTTGAGAGAGAGAGAGAGAGAGAGAAAGAGAGAGAGAGAGAGAGAGAGAGACTATGATATTGTTCTGTGTGCAGAGAGCAGGGAAGATCTGGAAGTGAAATTGGCAGATGGAGACAAGTACTGGAGGACAGAGGAATGAGAATAAGTAGATCCAAGACAATATATGTGTACCACCACTGAGGGGATGATAGAGAAAGTATTCAGCTTGGTGGAGAGCAAATAAGGAGAGGTGGGAGTTGATAAGTTTAAGTATTTGAAGGGATCTTTTGTTAACGCTGGAGGAAGTATGGAAGAAGAAAGTAAAAAACATCGGGTACAGGCAGGCTGGAACAACTGAGAGCGGCCTCGGGAGTTCTTGTGACAAAAAGAGAGTGCCGCTTAGGTTAAAGGAAAATTTCACAAGACGGTGGTAAGAACAGCAATGCTGTATGGTACGGAAACAGCAAGCATGAGAAAGCAGAGCAGAAGACGACGGATGGAGTGCAGAAATGAGAATGCAATTAGGTGGATGTCTGGGGTAAACAAGAGCGGATAGGATCAGAAATGACTACATAAGGGTCAAACTAAGGTGGTGGAAGTATCAAAGAAGTGCAGGAGGGGAGGCTGAGATGGTATGGACACCTGTTGAGGAGAGATGAGGACCACGCTGGGAGACCATACTATGGGAGTGGAGGTGCAAGAAGAGAAAGAGAGGGAGACCAGAAAGAGATGGAAGGACTGTGTGAGAGGAGATTACATGAGAATAAGGGAATTGATGAGGCAGAAGTGCAAGATAGAAATGAAATGATGGAAACGGCTCATCCGAAACGGCGACCCCATATAAAAATGGGAAAAAGCTGGGAAGAAGAAGAAGAGAGAGAGAGAGAGAGAGAGAGAGAGAGAGAGAGATGAAATTCAAACAAAACGTAAATGAGAGAGAGAGAGATGAAATTCAAACTTCGAGAGAGATAGAGAGAGATGAAATTCAAACCTATTGAGAGAGAGAGGAAAAAAATGAGAGATGTAATTCAAACCTCGAGAGAGAGAGAGAGAGAGAGAGAGAGAGAGAGAGAGAGAGAGAGAGATGAATCAAACCTATTGAGAGAGATGAAATCCAAACATATTGAGAGAGAGATGAAATTCAAGCCTCTTGAGAGAGAAAGAGAGAGAGAGAGAGAGAGAGAGAGATGAAATTAAAAAAACCCTCCAATCCTGACATTTTCAGATGACATTAGGACATGATGTCATTTCCGCGAAACGTGTTTACTTTTTGCCTCACTGGTTCCATAACTTGATCCGTCAAGGGCCACCGGACTCGTGATCTCGTAAACATTCCGCATATGAGACGCGTTTTCGTTTGATACACGGGCACATCAGTTTTACTTTAAATAAAACTGATTAATGTTTTAGTTTTAATGCTATAAAAGAGTCAAACGGAATAAACTTTGAGATTAGTTGGCTGAAATGTGCATTGCATGTATATTTATATTATATATATTAAATATATCTATAAATATATATATATAATAATATATAATAATAAAATATATTAAATATAAAATTATATATAATAACAATATATATATATATATAATAATTATAGAATAATATAATATATATATATATATATATATATATATATATATATATATATATATATATATATATATATATATATATATATATAATAGCATATAAATATAATATATATATAATAATTATATATATATATGGTATATACTATAGCATATATATATATGTATATATATATATGATAGCATAATTATTATATATCCTATATATATATATATATATATTATATATATATATATATATATCATATATATATATATATATATATATATATATATATATATATAGATATATATATATATCTATAATTATATATATAATATATATATATATATATTATATATATATATATATATATATATATATATATATATATATATATATATATATATATATATAAAAAATATATATATATATATATTATGATATATAATAATATTAATATATAATTAATAATATACTAATATATAATTTATATATATATATATATAATATATATATATTCTAATTATAAACTAATATATATTTATATATTATATTATAATATTATATATATAATCATAGATTATTTAATTATTAAAATGTCTTAGCCTAATTTATATTAATAGAAACGACAGAGAGAGAGGAGAGAGAGAGAAGAGAGAGAGAGAGAGAGAGAGAGAGAGAGAGAGAGGAGAGAGAAAGATTTTATCACAAATAAAATCCTTAATAATAATAATAATAATAATAATAATAATAATAATAATAATAATAATAATAATGTTCATGGACGACATCAAGCTGTATGGTAGAGCATCAAGGAAATAGATACCCTAATCCAGACTGTAAGGATTGTATCTGGGGACATCAGGATGGAGTTTGGAATAGAAAAATGCGCCTTATCTCAACATACAAAAAGGCAAAGTACGAGAACTGAAGGGAAAAAGCTACAGATGGGAGCAAGTCACACATAGATGACAGGATACAAATACCTGGGAATAATGGAAGGAGGAGATATAAAACACCAAGAGATGAAGGACACGATCAGGAAAGAATATATGCGGAGGACTCAAGGCGATACTCAAGTCAAAACTCAATGGAGGAAATATGATAAAAGCCATAAACACATGGGCAGTGCCAGTATTCAGATACAGCGCAGGAATAGTGGAATGGACGAAGGCAGAACTCCGCAGCATAGATCAGAAAACCAGGAAACATATGACAATACACAAAGCACTACACCCAAGAGCAAATACGGACAGACTATACATAACACGAAAGAAAGGAAGGAGGGAGAGGACTACTAAGTATAGAGGACTGCGTCAACATCGAAAACAGAGCACTGGGCAATATCTGAAACCAGTTTAGAGGAGTGCTAAAGAGTGCATGGGAAGAAGGACTAATAAAAGCAGACGAAGACCCAGAAATATACAGAGACATGAGAAAGACAAAGAACAGAGGACTGGCACAACAAACCAATGCACGGACAATACATGAGACAGACTAAAGAACTAGCCAGCGATGACAATTGGCAATGGCTACAGAGGGGAGAGCTAAAGAAGGAAACTGAAGGAATGGATAACAGCGGCACAAGATCAGGCCCTAAGAACCAGATATGTTCAAAGTACGATAGACGGAAATAACATCTCTTCCCATATGGTAGGAAGTGCAATACGAAAAGTGAAACCATAAACCACATAGCAAGTGAATGCCCGGCACTTGCACAGAACCAGTACAAAAAGAGGCATGATTCAGTCGCAAAAGCCCTGCACTGGAGCCTGTGCAAGAAAACATCAGCTACCTTGCAGTAATAAGTGGTACGAACACCAACCTGAAGGAGTGATAGAAAACGACCACGCAAAGATTCTCTGGGACTATGGTATCAGAACGGATAGGGTGATACGTGTAAACAGACCAGACGTGACGTTGATTGACAAGGTCAAGAAGAAAGTATCACTCATTGATGTCGCAATACCATGGGACACCAGAGTTGAAGAGAAAGAGAGGGAAAAATTGGATAAGTATCAAGATCTGAAAATAGAAATAAGAAGGATATGGGATATGCCAGTGGAAATCGTACCCATAATCATAGGAGCACTAGGCACAATCCCAAGATCCTGAAAAGGAATCTAGAAAAACTAGAGGCTGAAGTAGCTCCAGGACTCATGCAGAAGAGAGTGATCTGGAAACGGCACCATAGTAGAAAAGTGATGGACTCCTTTGGAGGCAGGATGCAACCCGGAACCCCACACTATAAATACCACCCAGTCGAATTGGAGGACTGTGATAGAGCAAAGAAAAAAAAATATATATATAATAATAATAATAATAATAATAATAATAATAATAATAATAATAATAATAATAATAATAATAATAATAATAATAATAATGAAAGCCGAAACTTTATTCGTTCATGGCATTACTGTGACGATTTTTTATTATACATTTAAGGAAATCAATAAAAAAATTTTAAAGAAAAAATATATAGATAAAACTGTCTTCTCATGAAAAAGCTGGTTTATAAAAAACGGGGAAATACATCACCATAGAGAGGCACAAAAACGCAATTACTTGATGACGCAAGAACAGGAAGCCAAGAAAAATGCCAGGCAGGACCATCCTACATTTCAAAACTATCTGTTAGCCTGCAATGACGACACCGTTCCCCGTAAAGAGAGAGAGAGAGAGAGAGAGAGAAGAGAGAGAGAGAGAGAGAGAGAGAGAGAGACAGGCTTGTCAATTAAGCAAACGTTGACCGACTCTTAGGCTGATCAAAACGCTTTCGCGACTTTATTAGCTGAGCAAACGTTTGAAAACTGGAGTGAAAGCTGACATCATGATCATCATCATCTTCATATAGTGGTTCTCACGGTCTTCTGAACGACACCTCAGGCTAATTCTGCCACGTTTCGAATGCCAAACGATAAACCTTACTTGACGAGTCTACATAATTTATCCTCCTACAACCCCACAACCTAGCCCCATTAATTCTATAGCCCCAACCCCCACTCCCAACTATCCCAAGCAACTGAGTATCAACTTTTTCGTTTTTTTTTTTTTTTTTTTTTTTTTTTTTTACAAACATCTGTGTGTGTGTAGTCTTTTTAAGCGGTCTTTCATCTTACTCGGACTTTTAATTCATTGTATTTTACTCTTTGTACTTTGCAAAAATCCAGCCTATTAAATATACTTTAAGGTTCACTAAAGCAACGGGAAAACAAAAAAAAAAAACTATCAAATATTAAAAAAAAAAAATCCTGAACATGAAAGAACCAACAACACAAACAGAAAAAACTAACCATTCACGGATAAATACAACCCAATTACAACACCTTGATGCAATTTTAACATGTATAACACCTTTTGCACACAATTTTAATAGTATTATGACATCCAACCTTTAAAATATAAGAATGGACACTAACCTGAGTACTTATTAAGTTTACTAACCTTCCAAACTATCCACGCAAACATACAGTCCAGTAAATCTAACTGTAAATTGTTTCTACTTATAAAGTTAAATAAACCACTAGGATATTAAACTCGAAATTGGAGGACACGAAACTAATAGATGAAAAATAGAGAGCACTTTATCGCCAGAGGTCTTTCAAAGAAAATTTACTGCACAAAAACAAATGGATTACGATTATTTCAGATTATTATTATGAATACATTTACAGATAATATTTCACATAATACACATACACACACTCGCACAAATATATATATATATATAATATATATATATATATATATAATATTATATATTATATATATATATATATATATATATATATATAAATATATATATATATATATATATATATAGTATATATATATATATATATCATATATATATATATATATATTATATATATGACGTATATAATATATATATATATATATATATATATATATATATATATATATATATATATATATATATATATATATATATATATATATATATATATATATATATATTATATATATATATATATATATAATATATATATATATATATTATTAAACCTATCAACATATCAAATGTATTCACATAAAAAACTCCATAAAAGCAGTCACACAAAAAGATGTAACAATATTTTCCTAAAAACTGCTGGAATTCTTCTCTTAAAAAAATAAAATAAAATAAAAACATTCATGAACGAAGCCTCGAGAGCCGGCGAATGAACGAGTCAAGATAAAAAGTCAACTGCGACAGTAAGAGAGCCTCTCACAAATCAGAAATGTCTATATGTGTGCAATCACTACATTATCCCGCCAAGCGAGATGAGGCGGATCATCAGCCGAGTCGGCGTTTAAATAGACTGGCACGTTTGCTGAGATAATACCGGGTGGTATACCTTCTTGCTCTGCTCTGCTGTGCCCTTGACAGTATGTCGATTCGTCTCAGAAGATTATTTCATGTCTTTTTCTTTTTTCACTTCCCTCTACCATTTTCAGGTGATTCTAGGGGCTTTTGTTTTGGCCTTCGCTTCCATCTGCCCCTTTTCCAGAAGGTGACTATTGATTTATTTTTACCCTCACTTCCGTCAACCACTTCCAGGTGGCTAAGGTCTTTTGTTTTTTACATTACTTCTATCTACCACTTTCCAGGAGATGACCTCACGTCCTTTTCACCTTCAATTCCATCTTCCACTTTCCAGAAGGTGACTACAAGTTTATTTCTACCTTCACTTCCATCTACCACTTTCTCAAAGGTGACTGCAGGTTTTTTTTTACTTTCACTTCCATATACCACTTTCCAAAAATGCGTCATGAGGCATTTTCATTTCCATCTTTGTTCTCCAACTCGTCTCATTGTCGTCCGTCTATTCTCCAACAATTCAAT
>NC_061110.1:437539-462539 GCF_015104395.2 Macrobrachium nipponense | reverse complement strand
TCTCGTACACAGAGGTTTTTTGTGATTTTATTTTTTACGTGTTAATTTTTTTTCTTTTCTTCACAAGGGTAACTCTACCATTTGCTCTATGTTCGAGCTGATCTGGAAATGGTACAGATTCGTATAGAAATAAATCCTTGATCCTTTTTTGTAAGATCAACATTAACGCTTTTTTTTATTATAACTCTAAAATCATTCAACTTTCATTCTAATCATTTATCTATATTCATTTTCATTTATATAGTGACTAATCTATATTTTGTAATATCTCCTGCACCGTCTTTTCAATGAACACCATATTGTTTGCAAGATAGAATTTGAAGTCAATGGTTCTTGTACGCTTGTTCCTTACGAATAAGGGATTTACCTTACAAATAAGAAATTCAACAGACACGTGAATTTCAAGTCGGTAGAAATACCATGGAACAAAAGAGTTGAAGAAGAAAGAAAGAGAAAAAATGGATAAGTATCAAGACCTGAAAATAGAAATAAGAAGGATTTGGGGTATGCCAGTGGAAACTGTACCCATAATCATAGGAACACTAGGAGCACGGTCAAAAGATACCTGAAAAGGAATCTATAAAAATCCAGTCGAATTGTAGGACTGTGATAGACAATAATATTAATAATAATAATTCGAATGATAAAAAATCCACAATTATATAGAGAATCATATAACTATGTAAATACAAAAGCACAGGCTTTCCTACACCGCTAAACCTGAAGGGTGTTCGACAATCTTTGCTTCTGTCGTTTATGTAGCAAGATAGTTTACTATGTAATTGTGGATTTGTACTGCACAAACTGGTTCTCAGGTTATGAATTTCTTAATAATAATAATGATTAATAATAATAATAATAATATATCTGAATATAATGGCAAAATTACAGAATTTAATTTATTCAAAATTTCTCCCAATTTTCCGAATGAACTGAGAGAATTCTACCATTATATTCAATAAAACATGTTTGAAAGAAGGTCTGTTTCCAACATACACCAATATGATAATAATAATATAATAATAATAATAATAATAATAATAATAATAATAATAATAATAATAATAATAATAATAAATAATAATAATAATTATAATATAATAATAATAATAATAATAATAATAATAATAATAATAATAATATTTCGGAAGGAGACCCTCTCGTAGACATGTTTTGTTAAAAAATAACTGCTGCTTCAGCACTATTAATCTTATAAAGAGTCTTCTCTATCTTTCTGATGACGGCTTTCTCGTTGTTGCTTAGACTGGCGAGCAACGCACCAAAGGGCATGGTAAGATTCGGTTGAGTCATTTGATTTATTATTGCTTATACAATTCTCTCTCTCTCTCTCTCTCTCTCTCTCTCTCGTCTCTCTCTAACGCGACGTTTCCTCTGATCGACAGGACATTATCAAGCGATAACTGCTGAGGGACTGAATTCCAGTGGTGTTGTTTTTGATTTAGCTGACCTTGTGTCAGCACGGGCTCTTGCTCACAGAGCAGCCCGTAACGGTTCCAGTGCGAGTCCTTCTCCTTTTATCGTCGTGTTGCGAGCTCCAGTACGGTCAGAGCACTTCTCCGGTAGGTCGAGTTTTATTGGTTCCGCCCGGAAGGGACTTATACGGGCGGGTGGGCGTTGACTAGTCTTGCAGACCTTCTCAGGTGGGGGGTATCACCGGGAGCCTCTTGATTGGCTTCTACCTGCGTGACGTCTCCCCTGGTATTATTCTCATGTCCGGTGTTCGTTCCATGCGCGCTGGTACTTTCGTTAGGGGAGAGGGGTGTGGTCCTCCTACACACGTCGGTATCAGGAACGCTTCTTGGGTGGTATTGAGGGGAGGCTTTTCTTCGAGGATGAGCAGCGCTTCTAGGAGACGCAGACGTCGTGGGTCAGGTGCTCTCCCGATGATCTTAGTATTCCTGACGATGTCGTCTCTCGTGATGTTTCTGCGGTGTACTGCAAGGCGTGCTGCCTAATGGCGCCCTCCTGGGCGTGGCAGGAAATCCTTTTGTCATGACGACGATGCGCCTGTCGAAAAGGATTTCCTGCCACGCCCAGGAGGGCGCCATTAGGCAGCACGCCCTTGCAGTACACCGCAGAAACATCACGAGAGACGACATCGTCAGGAATACTAAGATCAATCGGGAGAGCACCTGAACCCACGACGTCTGCGTCTCCTAGAAGCGCTGCTCAATCCTCGAAGAAAAGCCTCCCCTCAATACCACCCAAGAAGCGTTCCTGATACCGACGTGTGTGAGGAGGACCACACCCCTCTCCCCTAACGAAAGTACCAGCGCGCATGGAACGAACACCGACATGAGAATAATACCAGGGAGGGGAACGGGACGTCACGCAGGTAGAAGCCAATCTAGAGGCTCCCGGTGATACCCCCCACCTGAGAAGGTCTGCAAGATAGTCAACGCCCCGCCGTATGAGTCACCTTCCCGGAAACCAATAAAAACTCGACCTACCGGAGAAGTGCTCTGACCGTACTGGAGAGCTCGCAACACGACGATAAAAGGAGAAGGACTCGCCACTGGAAAGTTTTACGGGCTGCTCTGTGAGCAAGAGCCCTGTGCTGACACAAGGTCAGCTAAATCAAAAACAAGCAACCACTTGGTAATTCCAGTTCCCCTCAGCAGTTATCGCTTGATATGTCCTGTCGATCAGGAGGAAACGTCGCGTTAGAGAGAGAGAGAGAGAGAGAGAGAGGAGAGAGAGAGAATTGTATAAGCAATAATAAATCAAATGACTCAACCGAATCTTACCATGCCCTTTGGTGCGTGCTCGCCAGTCTAAGCAACAACGAGAAAGCCGTCATCAGAAAGATAGAGAAGACTCTTTATAAGATTAATAGTGCTGAAGCAGCAGTTATTTTTAACAAAACAATAATAATAATAATAATAATAATAATAATAATATAATGGGCGTAAAGTCTGTCTGCCTGTCATTCAATCACGGCCAAACGGCTGGTCAGATGGGCATGAAACTTGGCAGGGTTATGGTTGGGACCCCTAAGATGGTTTGTAATGGGGTTTCATCCAACCTGCCCTACTCCTTTGTAGGAGGTGGGGGTGAGAAGGGATTCCTGAAACGGAGCTGTTTCTGGCCGTGCAAACGAGGCTGGTTAGGTTCCGTAGACTTAGTTGTACTTTACGATTTTTCATACATAATTTCTGTACAAACTTCCCCGGAGAAAGTCGGTGAATATTTCAGCTCGGACACAATAGAAGATGAAAATTTATCATCAATATCCGCAAGATTTTGAATAACTTAAATCCATCGGGACTGCAGTGCACAAAATAACGTTGAAGAAGTACTGCCCGGTAATGTTGCTTGGAATTTCGATCCGGCCAATAAAAAGCAAACTGGGCAGTTCCTACTTTCTACTCTTTTTTTTGTAAGACACAGGAGCATAAGAGCATTTATCAGTAGCCATAACACACTGACATACAAGTTTTATCTTTGCAGTAACATGTAATGGACAAGAAAGATACTTTATTATTCCATATTCACCGGGAGGGAGGGGGGGCAAAAGTAATTAACAAAGACAAAAACAATCAATCAAGATCCCTGTGTTCCGCTTAAATGAAAATTCTTCTACCAAGAGAGAGGAGAGGAGAGACGAGAAGCGACGAGGAGAGAGGAAAGAGCCATTTAACGACATTAATGACACTACAACTTTTTACTAATTTTATACTTGGCTATCGAAAAATGGAGGAGAGACAAAGGAGAGGACGGAGATAATTTGTGATTTGAGAGCTAAGTAATCCGATAACCCATCACCGTCTTCGTTACTTGACTTACAGAGAGAGAGAGAGAGAGGGGAGAGAATCATTAAAAGAGGGTAAACAATAATGAATACGAACTCTTTCTTTACGTTCCATTGGTCGCGTCCCTTCACTTACTTTAAGATAGATAGAGAGAGAGAGAGAGAGAGAGAGAGAGGAGAGAGAGAGAGAATACCATTAAAAGAGGTGAAACAACAATGAATAAGAATTTCTCTGCGTTCAGTGATCGTCCCTTGAATTACATTACGAGAGAGAGAGAGAGAGAGAGAGAGAGAGAGAGAGAGAGAGAGAGAGAGAGAGGGAGACTATTTGTGTAATCGCCCTTATTTTAATATTGCTGAACAAATAGTACATATAAATTTTTCACTTCTGCACCCGTATTTCATCACTCATCGTAGATGGGTAAGTTTGCTAGTAACAATAATAATAATAATAAGAGGTGTGAACACCGGTTTCCGTAGTATGCTGGAAACTTCAGATGGCAAACACTGATCCGTGTTGCCAGAAGGTATCACTCACGCACAAATGAATATTACAAAACACCACTCACCCGAAAAGGTTTTCCTGGACGATCATTTCAACATTGCACTCACGACGGATTTGGGTTGGATAAGTACATAAAAAAAGGGGAGGGGGGGGTGGTTTGGGTTGGGGGGGGTGGTTTGAGTTGTGGAGGGGGAGGCAATGTACAGCAACGTTCTTATTAGACCTCCATCTCTGGGCTTGCTTTTAGAATTTGTTATTCACGAAGCCGTTTCTAATGTTTAAAAGAAAAAAAAGACTGCTAGTTTCATTGTTGATTATTTGATTATTTATTATTATTTTTTGTAAGATTAATAAATCATCCTTACTTCTAACAGTCCAATAACACAGATGAAAGTATTGAAACCATTAGTACTATATTATTCACGTTTGGTTTGGATACTTATACACCCAAGATATATTCTGCAATGGGTTATTTGAAATAAGACAAGAGAAATGATACTTTTCTTTTCAAGAATTATGTAAACTAACAAATTATAACGCAGCCCTCTCTCTCTCTCTCTCTCTCTCTCTCTCTCTCTCTCTCTCTCTCTCTCTCTCTCTCTCTCTCATGATTATGATCAATTGCATCCTTGAGAGATGGCACTTGGAGAAAGGTCCTGGTATAATACTTATAATAATGGCTATATTTTGGTTAAAATACAGAATGACAGGTTTGCATTTCCCTATCTATAAAATCATTATTTTACCTTTTGTTCCACCCTTAGATAAATGTCAGGGTCATCAATAAACCCTGGTACACCATTAGCAACTAATTTAAGTACCACGGGACACCACAAACTAACTCAACAGTAAGCTGTCAATTTATGACTGTGGAATTAATTGCCACATGTACGATAGTTTCAACATTTCCAGAGATCTACCAGAACAAGTTGATCATTAGCAGACCTAACATGTAGAACATGTAGAAATTAGAGACGCCCCCCCCCCCCCCTCACTCTCTCTCTCTCCTCATCTATCTATCTATCTTTATATATATATATATATATATATATATATATATATATATATATATATATATATATATATATATATATATTCGATGATCGAACATCTACCTGCAATTGACTAAAGCAGATATATTCTACGCAATGGAATCAGTCATTCCTATGAAATCAGTCCTTACTATGGAATCAACTCTTACTATGGAATCAGTCTTTACTATAGAATCAGTCCTTCCAATGGAATCATTTCATCCTATTGAAATCAGTCCTTCCTATAAAGCAGTGCTTAATATGGAATCAGTCCTTACTATAATATTAGGCCTTCCTGTAGAATCAGTACTTAGTATGAAATCAAGCCTTACTATGGAAACAGTCCTATTATGAAATAGTCCTCCCTATGCAATCGTTTTATCCTACGAGATCAGTCCTTACTATGGAATCAAACCATACTATGATACCAGACCTTCCTATAGAATCAGTCCTTCCTATGAAGTCAGTCCTTCGTATGAAAATCAATCGTTATGAAATCAGTCCCTCTCAAGATATCAAACATTACTATGAAATTAGACCTTCGTATAGAATCAGTCCTACCTATATATCAGCCAACCTCTCTTTCACAACGATGAACCAACGCAGGTATCATGATTTTATTTATTTATTTATTTTTTTTTTGGAAGGGGCAGCCATATGTTTTGTCTTTCTTTTAGCTCTTATATAGTGACAAACATTGAATATACCTGGAAAACGTTCATTTCTTCAAGTTCGTATGCTGATGAACAAAAGAAAAGCCTCAAATTACAAATTTATTTAACGGAAACATACATTAAAGGAATTTAATCCAATTCAATATTCAGAAACCACTTTGAAAACTAGGCTGGAAAATCAGCAACCTTCGGAAATCAGTCAACTCTGAAATAAAGATCCAGCCGCCGTACTATTTATCTGATTTCTTCCCCATCCGCTAATGTAAGAGAAATGATGTGGTGGAATATTTGCAGAACTGACATCATTTCCAGTTCGGCATTTCATCAGAGGTGAATTGTTTAAAAGCGTCCCCAATGCGAATGGAAAGGGTGGACATATGATTTTGAGACAAATTGCGGTAGAATAAAATTAAATAAAATCTAGATTGACTAATTTGGTGAGGGAATCTGAATGTAAAAGCGCAAATATGGCTGAGAGTAAAGTTTTAAAATGCTTAGAGAAATCTAGGAAATATATATTTTGTAAACAACAACAACAAAATATGTATGTAGGAATGAAAATATGAATGCAAAACACTGCCGAACAAACTAACAAAGAATGAAAAAATTAATATTATTATTGTTTTTTTTTTTTTTTTTTTTTTTTTTTTTTTTTTGCTCTATCACAGTCCTCTAATTCGACTGGGTGGTATTTATAGTGTGGGGTTCCGGGTTGCATCCCTGCCTCCTTAGGATTCCTCACTTTTTCCTTACTATTTGTGCGTTTCTATGATCACACACTTCTGCATGAGACCTGGAGCTACTTCAGCCTCTAGTTTTTCTAGATTCCTTTTCAGGGATCTTGGGATCGTGCCTAGTGCTCTATGATTATGGGTACGATTTCCACTGGCATATCCCATATCCTTCTTATTTCTATTTTCAGATCTTGATACTTATCCTCCATTTTTTTCCCTCTCTTTCTCTTCACTCTGGTGTCCCATGGTATTGCGACATCAATGAGTGATACTTTCTTCTTGATTTTGTCAATCAACGTCACGTCTGGTCTAGTTTGCACGTATCACCCTATCCGTTCTGATACCATAGTCCCCAGAGGAGGTCTTTGCCTGATCGTTTTCTATCACTCCCTCAGGTTGGTGCTCGTACATTATTACTGCAAGGTAGCTGATGTTTCTTGCACGGCTCCAGTGGAGGGCTTTTGCCACTGAATCATGCCTCTTTTTGTACTGGTTCTGTGCAAGTGCCGGGCATTCACTTGCTATGTGGTTTATGGTTTCATTTTTCGTATTGCACTTCCTACATATGGGAGAGATGTTATTTCCGTCTATCGTACTTTGAACATATCTGGTTCTTAGGGCCTGATCTTGTGCCGCTGTTATCATTCCTTCAGTTTCCTTCTTTAGCTCTCCCCTCTGTTAGCCATTGCCAATTGTCATCGCTGGCTAGTTCTTTAGTCTGTCTCATGTATTGTCCGTGCATTGGTTTGTTGTGCCAGTCCTCTGTTCTCTCTGTCTTTCTCCTGTCTCTGTATATTTCTGGGTCTTCGTCTACTTTTATTAGTCCTTCTTCCCATGCACTCTTTAGCCACTCGTCTTCACTGGTTTTCAGATATTGCCCCAGTGCTCTGTTTTCAATGTTGACGCAGTCCTCATACTTAGTAGTCCCTCTCCCTCCTTCCTTTCGTGTTATGTATAGTCTGTCCGTATTTGCTCTTGGGAGTAGTGCTTTGTGTATTGTCATTTGTTTCCTGGTTTTCTGATCTATGCTGCGGAGGTTCTGCCTTCGTCCATTCCACTATTCCTGCGCTGTATCTGATTACTGGCACTGCCCATGTGTTTATGGCTTTTATCATATTTCCTCCATTGAGTTTTGACTTGAGTATCGCCTTGAGTCTCTGCATATATTCTTTCCTGATCGTGTCCTTCATCTCTTGGTGTTTTATATCTCCTCCTTCCATTATTCCCAGGTATTTGTATCCTGTCTCATCTATGTGTTTGATGTTGCTCCATCTGGTAGCTTTATCCCTTCAGTTCTCGTTACTTTGCCTTTTTGTATGTTGACTAAGGCGCATTTTTCTATTCCAAACTCCATTCTGATGTCCCCAGATACAATCCTTACAGTCTGGATTTGGGTATCTATTTCCTTGATGCTTTTACCATACAGCTTGATGTCGTCCATGAACATCAGATGGTTGATTTTGTTGCCTCTTTTCTTGAGTTGGTACCCGGCATCCATCTTCTGTAGTACTTTTGTCATGGGAATCATGGCTACTACGAAGAGTAGTGGGGACAGTGAGTCGCCCTGGAAGATCCCTCTCTCCTGATATTAACCTCTGCTAGTCTTATTCCAGAGCTTGTAAGTATTGTATTCCAGTTTGCGCATTGTAGTTTTGAGGAAGCTGATGGTATTTTCCTCTGCCCCATATATTTTCAGGCATTCTATTAGCCATGTGTGTGGTATCATGTCGAAGGCTTTCTTATAGTCTATCCATGCCATGCTTAGGTTGGTTTTTCCTTCTCCTACTGTTCTTCATTACCATTTTGTCTATCAGGAGCTGGTCTTTTGTGCCCCTACACTTCCTTCTGCCAGCCTTTCTGTTGGTAGGGGATGGTGGTTTGTCTCCTCTAGGTAGTTGTATAGCCTTTCACTGATGATACCTGTTAGTAACTTCCACATTATTGGTAGGCAGGTGATAGGCCTGTAGTTACTGGCTATATTTCCCTTACTCTTGTCTTTTTGTACTAAGGATGTTCTTCCTGTGGTCATCCATTTGGGTGCTTGGTGATTTGAGATACAATGCTGGAGTTGTTCTGCTATTCGTGGGTGTAGGGCCTTGAAGTTTTTGAGCCAGTATCCAATGGACCCTTCATCGGGACCTGGGGTTTTCCAGTTTGGCATTTTCTTTAGTTGGTGTCTGACTGTGTCTGTCGTGATCTCTGTGAATCTTTGTTTTTTATTCTCCCTGTTTCTTCTTCCTTGACTTCCTGGAGCCATGTTGCATGTTTGTTGTGTGATACAGTTGGCTGTATAGTCTTTTCTGGTTGGTTCGAATAGTTTGTTCTGTTGGTATCCCTTATTCCTAGTTCATGTACCGTTGGATCTTGTGTGCTTTGGCCTTAAGCCCTCTGGTTTTAACCTCTTCTATTGTTGTTGTTTTTAGTCCCCTCTCTTGTACTTTGTATTTCTCGTTGAGTTCCTCCTTTGTTTTTCTTGCTTCTTAGCCTTTTTTCTGCCATCTCTTTCAGTTTACTCAAGTCAGATCTCATCACCATGATTTGCTTTTCCAGCGCCTTTTCCAAGGAGGTTGCTATTATTATCATATTATTATTATTATTATTATTATTATTTTTTTTTTTTTTTTTTTTTTTGCTCTATCATGTCCTCTAATTCGACTGGGTGGTATTTATGTGTGGGGTTCCGGGGTTGCATCCTGCCTCCTTAGGAGTCCATACTTTTTCTTTTCTATGTGTGCCGTTTCTAGGATCACACTCTTCGCATGAGGCCCGGAGTACTTCAGCCTCTAGTTTTTCCAGATTCCTTTTCAGGGATCTTGGGATCGTGCCTAGTGCTCCTATGATTATGGGTTACGATTTTCCACTGGCATATCCCATATCCTTCTTATTTCTTATTTTCAGATCTTGATACTTATCCATTTTTCCCTCTCTTTCTCTTCAACTCTGGTGTCCCATGGTATTGCGACATCAATGAGTGATACTTTCTTCTTGACTTTGTCAATCAACGTCACGTCTGGTCTGTTTGCACGTATCACCCTATCCGTTCTGATACCATAGTCCCAGAGGATCTTTGCCTGATCGTTTTTCTATCACTCCTTCAGGTTGGTGCTCGTACCACTTATTACTGCAAGGTAGCTGATGTTTCTTGCACAGGCTCCAGTGGAGGGCTTTTGCCACTGAATCATGCCTCTTTTTGTACTGGTTCTGTGCAAGTGCCGGGCATTCACTTGCTATGTGGTTTATGGTTTCATTTTTCGTATTGCACTTCCTACATATGGGAGAGAGAGTGTTATTTCCGTCTATCATACTTTGAACATATCTGGTTCTTAGGGCCTGGTCTTTGGTGCCGCTGTTATCATTCCTTCAGTTTCCTTCTTTAGCTCTCCCTCTGTAGCCATTGCCAATTGTCATCGCTGGCTAGTTCTTTAGTCTGTCTCATGTATTGTCCGTGCATTGGTTTGTTGTGCCAGTCCTCTGTTCTTTCTGTCTTTCTCCTGTCTCTGTATATTTCTGGGTCTTCGTCTACTTTTATTAGTCCTTCTTCCCATGCACTCTTTTAGCCACTCGTCTTCACTGGTTTTCAGATATTGCCCCAGCGCTCTGTTTTCGATGTTGACGCAGTCCTCTATACTTAGTTAGTCCTCTCCCTCCTTCCTTTCGTGTTATGTATAGTCTGTCCGTATTTGCTCTTGGGTGTAGTGCTTTGTGTATTGTCATTTGTTTCCTGGTTTTTCTGATCTATGCTGCGGAGTTCTGCCTTCGTCCATTCACTATTATTATTATTATTTATTATTATATTATTATTATTATTATTATTATTATTATTATTATTATTATTATTATTATATTATTATTCCTACAGTCTTCTAGGAATGAAAAATATGAAAATACAAAAAACTACTTGAATAAACTTACAATAAATGAAAAAAAAATTATTATTATTATTATTATTATTATTATTTTATTATTATTCTTTTATTATTTAATTATTATTATTATTATTATTATTATTATTATTATTTCTTGCAGGATTCTAGGAATTAAAACATGAAATACAAAAAAACTACTGAAGCAAACTTAAAATAAATGGAAAATTATTATTATTAATTAATGCTTTCATTAAGTATACACTCTACGGGGTCTACACCACATATTTCAGTTACCGACTCTACCTTCCGCCTCTGGAATGACTACCATAGGAGCGTTACTCACCTTTTTAAGTAACAGCAAAAACATAAAGAACTATATTCATAATGATACCATGATTTTTTCAAGATTTATTAAGTATAAGCTAACATTATTATTTTTTTTCTTTTTTTTAGATATTATGAAACAGAATAGGAAGATTTGAAACATCATTTCACATGACCCCCGAAAAACCAACAAATAATATCCTAAATCATCTCTCTCTCTCTCTCTATCTCTCTCTCTCTCTCCCTTTCAGAGAAATAAAGTTAACAAATGGGGAGCCAGATCCATCATGAATAAATGCAAAATTAGGAAGACATATATTCTCTCTCTCTCTCTCTCTCTCTCTCTCTCTCTCTCTCTCTCTCTCTCTCTCCAAACAAAAAAGCTAATAGATGGGGAGCCAGATCCATCATAAATAAATGCAAAATTAGGAAAACGTATATTCTCTCTCTCTCTCTCTCTCTCTCTCTCTCTTCCGATTACCTATTTGATTGATTGAGTGATTTCCTTTAATGATAATTCTGTCAAATCAATATTAGTAATGGTGGTTACATTGTTTGTTCAAATGTTGAATAACAATTTTCCTTTTTATATTTATAACATCGTAATTATGAACGATAAAATTAATGTTTTGCTGTCGCGTGTTCTTCATTTTGGTGCATGATATACACAGGCAGAAAAAATATGGAACATAATTCATAGTTTTTTTTAATCTCACACCAGTAAAAACTGGTAAATAATGTGCAATAATTCCGAATGGCAATTTTGGGTAATTGCTGCATTGCAGGTCTTTTGTAATTGCCACTTACAAATGCATTTTTCCACAATGTATATATATATATATATATATATATATTATGATAGATATATATTATATCTATATATTATATTATATATATAACATAAGTATACATAAAAGAAATTATAATAACATAATACCATATATATATATGATCTAATATATATATTATATACAACATATATTATATATAATATACATATACCATAATACATACCTATTAATATCTAACATATAATACACTATATTATATATATTATATATTTACATATATACATATATATATATATATAAATAAAACATAATATACAGATATTACATATATACATATATTACATATATACAGATATATACATATATACATATATATAAATATATACATATATACATATATACAGATATACATATATACATATATATAATATATATATATATATATATATATATACTCTATATATAACCATATAAACATATATAATACATATATATAACATATACTATACATTATATATAACATATATATACATAGACCATATAATATATAAGCTATAGCTATACATATATACTATATACTAATATATATATATATATATATATATATATACTATAAAGATATATACATATATACATATATATATATATATATATATATATATTATATATATACATATATATACATATATACATAGATTCTATATATAATATATATTATATATATATATATATATATTATATATATAATATATAAATTTATATAATATACTATAGATATACATATATATATATAATATATATATATATATATATATACATTAGATATATATTATATATATAAAGTCATCACTATATAATAATATATAATAAATATATATATTTATTAGATATAGTATATATATATATATATATATATGTATAATTGAGAAGATATTTAATTATCAGCATATCTATATATAGATATATAATATATATGATATATATAAATATATATATATATATATATAATATATATATATATATATATATATATTATATATATATTATATATATATATGTAATATACAATATATATACATATATATGTATATTATATCTTTATACATAATTATGAATATATATATTATAGAACATATAATATTACATTATATATCTATCTTAGATATTTACATATAATATACCTATATATATTTAAATTTATTTATATATATAATACATATATATATATATATATATTATAATATATAATACATAGATATATACATATATCTATTATATATATCTATATTGTTATATATATATATCTATATTAGTCGTATATATATTTGGTATATCTCTATATATATATATATTAAGGTATATAAAAATATATATATAATATATACTATATATATATAGATATGATATATATATATATATATATATATATATAGATTTATATATATATATAAGTATATAGATCTATATATATATATTAAATATATATATATATAATATATATAGTATATTATATGATATATATATAGTCATATATATATATATATATTATATATATATATATATAGATATATGTATATATGATATATATATATAGATAATATAAGATATATAGAATATTATAATATATATATATATAATATTATATATATATATAATATATATAATTATATATTAATATATATATATATTTATATATTATATTAGATATATATATTTATGTATCGATATACTATATATATATATATATGTTATATATATATATATATATATATATATCTATAATAACTATATATAGATATATAATAATATATATATATATATATATATATATATATATCTATATATATATAGAATATATATTTATTAATATTATATATTATATATATATCTCTATATGTATATAGATGTATAATCTAGTAATATATATATTATAATATATATATTATTATTAATATATATATATACCATATATAGATAATATATATATATATATTATAATATATATTATATATAATATATTAATTATACAATATATATATATATATATAATATATATATATATATATATATATATATATATGATATATATATATTATATATTGTAACGGTGCTCGTTTTACCGCCACCAAAATACTATTCAATTTTCTCTAAGTATCCATATACCAATTGATACGTAGTCCACAATAAGGTGGAATCATACCACAAACTCAATTTTCAAAGTGCAAGGATGAATTCAAGGAGGAGTAAACAAACAATGAAAACCATAAATTTAATACATAAAGAACCAGACAGAAATACACCTGAACCTCTTTAAGAACAGGAAATAAATGAATTACTATCACACTTAATAACAATTCAACACACGTATACAAAATTAAGATAGCATAACCAACACACTCAAACCAAAATAAGGGGGCCCAGAAAGGAGGAGGAAATCAAAAAGAAAGAATATCCTGACGATTACAGGCTAATACCAAGCTTGTCACCAAAAATCTTCATGTTCAAAAATGCTTATTATTCTTTTTAAAGAATACAGAATCCTCCACGTCTGGAGGAGTGGTACCACAGGTGGTTAATAACTAGGGGGCCCAGTCGAGCAGTCTCCACAGAATCGCAGCCGTGATCAATGCAAAAAGGTATTAAACAACCTTACCATGGGGACAGCGAGATCCCCCTGGTTTTATAACTGAACCAGAGGTGGTGCGGTGATTCCCAAGGACGTCCAGATATGTTATCTGGAGAGATCTCCCAATCTGAAGATAACAGATATTCAGTGATCCTCGGGTCCTGCAGATACGGGTAAATCACCAATAGAGGCTGCAAGCACCACGAAGCAAGAGACGGCAGTACTCTTAGTGCACGAGGCAAGTTCAAAAATCATCCAAAAGTGACAAGGTCCAGAGAACGAACTGCCTGTTCTCCTCCCTTAAGCAAGAAGTTCCACCCACCCACCCCCCCCTTATCCACAGGGGAGGGGACCACTCACACAACCTCCTTAAAGATAAACACAAATTTTATAACAAGCAACAGTTGTTATACAAAACGACAAAGTGAAACTTAAAACTAGGTTTAACAATATAAAAAAACAAAAAAAAAAACAAATTTAAATAATAATATTTAATGAAAAGGATCACATACTGACACCTCCATACCAAAAGAAAAAAAAAAATTAAATTTTTTTTTTTATATATATATACACTCCAAAAATTTACCTTATGCATAATTCACACAATCAATCAAGTAAATATTAATACTAAATCAGACATTAACAAAACCTGAAAAAAAAGTAAAGCAAAAACATATATAACGACATGCAGAAATGAGACTCAAAAGGAAGGGAAAAGGAGGCTTACAAAAATGAAAGGTGTGAGATGATATAAAAATTCCAAAATACTCAGTACCAACACTTGACCAAAGTTCGAAAGTTTTTACATTAAAACCTTTCAGATCACCACCATTGCACATGGCAATCAACAATGAGCTTCACATTGCTCATATACCCAACAAATCCGGGATTCTGAGGTGCAGACTGCCACACCTATTCACATTCTGCACTGTCTTATAACCAGTGACTCTTTGCATTCACTGTCACTACGAGTGTCCCAAATCAACCCATTGTTTTTATAACACTCAGTGTATCTGTCCACTTAACACAAGTAAACGTCCACTTCAAAGTGGAAATACAGGACATACACATATAACTCGATACAGAGAAAACCAACATGGGTCTCCCCTGCGCAACTCTAAACACACAAAATTCGTGAAGCGTAAGCAAGCCTGAAAAAAAAAAAATAAACGAATCACCGAAATTAGCGAGTCTAAATCACCCCATATGATACTTAAATTACAAGAGTCGCCACCTTACTTCGTATTGCACCCAAGGGAGAGGTTCTACCTACCGTGGCATCAACGTATACTATCAATACGATACCTTTTGTCCTAAAACCTTAGTACTGGTTTTAGTAACGAAGCCTATCACACCATCAACCTTCAAAAAACCTTAATTTAATAATAAACCTTACGTACGTAATCTATATTATTCCCTTTCACCTTTACTTAATACTAAAACCTTCACGCCTCATAATGTAAACCACTAGAATGATTCCTGTAAAATAAATTATCATCAATACATGTTATATTAAATTCATTCCACACAACCTAACTACTCACATCAAACAGCACACACACATCACTTAGGAACGATACAGATACTACTTTAATTTGTTAAAGCCCTCAGCAAGGTTACTTATTCTATGCTGCGTGAAAGAACATCAGCCACAACGTTATCCTTTCCTGGAATATGAGTAAATTCCAGATTCCATTCTTGAAGCATGAGGCTCCATCGCATTAGCCTCTGATTCTTATTTTTATATCTGCTGACAAAAGTTAGAGGGTTATGATCAGTCATAATTTTTATAGGCGTACCTGTGGATGATAGATAAACAGAAAAATGATTAATTGCTAGGATCAGTGCGAGTGTCTCTTCTCAACAGTTGAATATTTCGCTGGGCAGACGTTAACTTTTTAGAGAAGAAGGCAACTGGATGAGACACGCCTTGTTCGTCAGCCTGTAAAAGGACTGCACCAACACCCAGATCACTGGCATCCGTAGCAAGAGCAAAAGGAGGAACATTAGAAATCCGGAGCTCTCAAAATAGGGAACTAACAAGCACCTGTTTCAACTTCTCAAAAGCATTTTGAGTGTCCGAGGACCAAACAAACTTCACTTCCTTCTTCAAGAGACGGGTTAGAGGTTCAGCAATGTCCGAAAAGTTCTTGACAAAACGCCTATAATAACCTACTAAGCCAAGAAACTTACGGACATCCCTACACATTTAGGAACACCTATTTTCTTTATAGATTCAATATTGGCCTGCTTGGGAATTACCTTGCCACCACCAACCTCGTGGCCTAAATACACGACTTTCGCTTTAGCGAAACTACTCTTTTTCAAATTCACTACCAAACCTGCTTTTTTCAACACTTCAAACGCCGCCTCGATTCTCTTCAGATGAGTCTCCCAATCATCACTATAGATAACAATATCGTCTATGGATACCACACAACCTTCTAAACCGTACACCAAACTATTCATTAATCTTTGGAAAGTGGCTGCCGCATTCTTCATCCCAAACGGCATCACTTTGCACTGAAACAAACCTTGCAGGGTTACAAAACGCCGATAAGGCTCTAGCACGTTTGAAAGATGAACCTGCCAGTAACCTTTTAATAAATCAAATTGCTAATATGTTTTGACTTTCCCAAGGCGGTCATACATCCTCTATACGAAGGCAACATGATACAGTCCTGCCTTGGTCACCTCGTTCAAACTTTCTGTAATCAAACATAACTAAGTCTCCGTCAGATTTCTTAACCAAACTCACCGGAGATGACCAAGGACTCTTACTCGCTCAATAAGGTCATGTTTTCAGCATGTAATCAACTTCCTTTGCTACTACAACCACTTTGAAGGGATTTAACCTATAAGGGGCTTGTTTCACAGGAATAGCATTACCCACGTCCACATCATGTTCTAAAACGGACGTTCGGCCTGGCACATCAGAAAATAAACATTTATAATTATTCACCAACCTCTTCAAGGATTTCTGCTTATCATTACTTAAGTGTGAAAACCATACCACCGAAGTTTACTAATGACCCTTTGTTATCAGAGCGCCAGTTACCTTCATCAACACGATTATTTTCATTATCTTCAACCTCTGAAAAAGAAACAAAGTTGATCACTATTATTAACAGGTTTTCCAATAGTCCCTAGAGTGGCCAGGGCACCCACCTTATCCCGTTCCTTTATATGGTTTCAACATATTTATGTGGCAATGTTGAAACGGTTTTCTCCTCTCTGGAGTTTCTACAAATAATTTATAGGACTAATTTTCTTCAAAATTTTCCAGGGGCCAGAGAAAGACGCCTTCCAGAGGGTTACCAGGAATGGGTAGAGTACCAACACCTTATCGCCTACAGCGAAATCACGTTCTTAGATTTACGATCAAAGAAGAATTTCATCCTTTTTTGACTTTTCAACATATTTTCCTCAGCAAACTTCCATGCCTTGGTCAATTTGTCCCCAAGATTCGTTACATATCCAACAAATTTATGTGAGGGACGTCTCCCTCCCATGATTCCTTAACGACGTCAAGAGGACCACGTACACAATGACCAAAAATCAAATTAAAGGTGAAAAACCTAAGGATTGACTAGGTGTTGAACGAAAAGCAAATAACAAATATGGCAACTCCTGTCCCACTCCGAACCATGACTTAGACAATACTTTTTCAACATCGATTTCAACGTCTGATGAAACCTTTCCAAGGCTCCCTGACTCTCCGGATGATATGGAGAAGAGGTCACGTGCTTAATATTTAATTCAGCCATTTTTATCCTTGAAATAATTACTAATAAAATTGGATCCACAATCTGGAGCTGAATTATTTTGGGCTGCCAAACTGGTAAAGAATTCTATTAATGAATCTACAATTTTCACACTCTTCATACTACGTAACGGTATGGCCTCTGGATAACGAGACATCCTATCAAAAATAGTATATTCGTTACCGCTACGAGTACGAGGCAAGGGTCCCACTACGTCTATGATGATTCTTGAAGGGTTCCGAGACAACTGGGATGGGAAACAACGGTGCTTTCGGAATGGGTTGATTGGGCTTGCCAACCCGTTGACAGACGTCACAACTGTTCACGTATTTCTTGACGTCGGCCTTCAACTTGGGCCAAAAATATCCAGCAAGCAATTTTCCCGACGTCTTGTGAATACCAAAATGCCCTGCCAAGCATTCTCATGGCCTAACGACATTAAACCTCTCCTGTAATCAAAAGGAACCATTATTTGCTGACTACTTCAGAGTTTTCATTAGTAGCCTCCAAAGGTCTACTTACCCTGTACAAAATATTATTAATAATTTTAAATTTAGGATCGTTAAGTCAGAGAGCTCACCTGACTCAACTGGTAGATTTGAAATTCCTTCTTCTGAGCTTTAATTAGCTCCTCCGTAGTCCAGTTCAATTTATTTTTACTATTGCCAATATTACCTAAAACTATACTACTACTACGATCTAAACTACTTAAATCTACGTCTACGGTTGACTCTTGCAGCGTCAACAAGTGCAGACCGAGAGCGAGTGACTACAGATATTTCGCTCTCGAGATTAATTAATATGGACAAGATTTATTTTTAAGGGCCACATCATTTCCAAGGACTAAATAAATATTCTTCACGGGAAACTTATCCACTACGGCCAAATTACCGTTCCCGTAAAAGAAGGACAATCCAAAATAAACCTCTCAATGGATAAGAATGAAAACCGTATCCGGAAAACCTGACAGTAACACAAATTCCGTATGCTCACCAACAAAATCCCGCGGCAAAGCCTCTCTTAAGATCAACGACTGTGCTGCTTTCCCTAATCGCGTTAAAATTCTTACCCGTTTTCCTACAGACCATCAACCACAGCGACACTGCCAAGAGAGACAAAACGAGAAAAAGGCTTCATTTCCACGTCGAGAGTCATTGATCAGAGGTCTTTGGCGAATTATAGTCTCTGTCTCTCTTTTTCTCGACCCCCATTACAGGACGAGCATTATTTTGCAGGGATCTCCGGAAGGCATCACATGCTTTTAACGTGCCCCCTCTTGTTGCAGAAGAAGCCACTTAATGACTTTGCCTTCTCAGGGTCATAATTATTTGACTTGTTAACCTGTTGGATGAAAAAAGGACTTATTAATTATTACTAGTTTTGTTTACCCCTATATGTACGCCTATTATAATTATTAACAGTATTGGACCTATTATTATTATTATTCCATCCACTTCTAAACCAACCAGGCTTCATATTGGAAAAGACACCACCTAACTCATTTTTATGAGACAAGTAGTACTCGTCACTGGCAATAGCTACCTCTTTGCAAAGTGTCGAGTTCAATTCCTCCAAATGAACCTTTAACTTGTCCGGCACCACACCTTTTAAATTCCTCTACCAACTAATTCTTCATTTTATCAAAATCGTCCACTTCTTTGGACTTAAACCAATCCTCGGCAGACTGCTTTTTCCCTCGCGCAAACTCTACGAAGGTTTGATCATTCACCCCTTTTGCAGATTTCTAAAGCGTTGACGATACGCTTCGGGGACCAACTCATACGCTTTCAAAACGATAGATTTGACACTGTCATAATCTGAAGACAAATCCTCATTAAGGGTAACATACACTTTCTGCGCCCTACCAATTAATTTACTCTGTATCAGAGTAGTCCAGAACTCTTGTGGTCAACCTAATGTACCTGCAATTCTTTCGAATGAAACAAAAAATTACCGCCCACATTACACTCCTGGAAATTCGGACAAATTTAAGTGCCTGCGCCAAATTGATTGTATGGTGTTACAGACCTATCTGGGTTAGGGGGAAAGGGGCTGAAGGACCTACATCACGCCTCTCCCCTTTCGAACTGCCTCTCCCTCTCCCTTTCATCAGCCTTGATTTTCTCCCAAATTAAACTCTAAAGTCTTTCATTCAATTTGCTTACTTAATAATTCAACAGAACCACTTCTTCCTTAATCTGTTTAACCTGTTCACCACTGATCCCTTTCCAGACTTCACATATTCATAAACTTGCAGCAATAGTAGACCTTTCTGATTGTCACCGGATACTCAAGTTCAAAATAATTCGCTACCTCTTCTAAACTCTGGCTTATTCATTCAGCCAACCTTTCGTGCCAGCCCTCTCCACTCAGGAGCTCATTCACGTCCAGTGTAGCCATTATGACAGTTGCAATAGTTAAATCTTACAATAACAACAGCTAATACCAAACCAAAAATTGAGGTGTAAATATGTATCCTTGCAAAAAAAATTCTAACTCTCCCCAAGAATCAAACTTGCACTTACAAATGGATACGCAGGATCGTATTATCCTGTCTACAACGGTCGCCAATTTGTAACGGCTCGTTTTACCGTCACCAAAATACTATCAATTTTCTCTAAGTATCCATATACCAAATTGATACGAAGTCCACAATAAGTGGAATCATACCACAAACTCAATTTTCAAAGTGCAAGGATGAATTCAAGGGAGGAGTAAACAAACACAATGAAAAACCATAAATTTAATACATAAAGAACCAGACAGAAAATACACCTGAACCTCTTAAGAACAGGAAATAAATGAATTACTATCACACTTAATAACAATTCAACACACGTATACAAAATTAAGATAGCATAACCAACACTCAAACCAAAATAAGGGGGCCCAGAAAGGAGGAGGAAATCAAAAGAAAGAATATCCTGACGATTACAGGCTAATACAAGCTTGTCACCAAAAATCTTCATGTTCAAAAAATGCTTATTATTCTTTTTAAAGAATACGAATCCTCCACGTCTGGAGGAGTGGTACCACAGGTGGTTAATAACTAGGGGGCCCAGTCGAGCAGTCTCCACAGAATCGCAGCCGTGATCAATGCAAAAAGGTATCAAACAACCTTACCATGGGACAGCGAGATCCCCCTGGTTTTATAACTGAACAGAGGTGGTGCGGTGATTCCCAAGGACGTCCAGATATGTTATCTGGAGAGATCTCCCAATCTGAAGATAACAGATATTCAGTGATCCTCGGGTCCTGCAGATACGGGTAAATCACCAATAGAGGCTGCAAGCACACGAAGCAAGAGACGGCAGTACTCTTAGTGCACGAGGCAAGTTCAAAAATCATCCAAAAGTGACAAGGTCCCAGAGAACGACTGCCTGTTTCTCCTCCATTAAGCCAAGAAGTTCACCCACCCCCCCCTTATCCACAGGGGAGGGACCACTCACACAACCTCCTTAAAGATAAACACAAATTTTAATAACAAGCAAACAGTTGTTATACAAAACGACAAGTGAAACTTAAAATATGGTTTAACAAATATATAAATTTAATAATAATATTTAATGAAAAAAGGATCACATACTGACAATATATATATATATATGTGTATAGATATATATATATATATATATATATATATATATATATATATATATATATATATATATATATATACAGTGAACCTTTTCAACAACAGACAGTTGGACTTGACGATGTTCTCTGTAACTGTTCATTCGTCAAGTAACACATAGTATGGCTATGTTGACGTGAGCTGTTGCCTATTAGTAGTCACTCAACCGTGATCTGTTATTAGCAGCTTCTTTCTTAGGGACTTTATGAAAACTGCAATTATAGCCCTTTTAGCTTACTCTCCCCAAAGGCGAAAACCATTATTTGATTTCTTGATAAGCTTTTAGTTATAAGGGAGTATTTTGACACGTAGGGTCCTGAAGTTTTCACTTAATTATCGAAACCAAGGAAAGAGGTCAAAGAAAAATATTATATATTTCAAATCAGAACAATATTTAATCAATTATTAATTAGTGCCATTGTCCATTTGATAAGAAACTAATCCACATTAAACATATGTTCTAAAACAAAAACTTTAATTCCAAAGTTATAAATAATTGAAACGCCTAAAGACTATTTTTAGCGGTTGTGCGTTATAGAATTTATGTTATTCTATTCATTTCAAGTCATTTGAGTGGTATGGAAAAATGTTACTGATTTTCAATCTCAACTCCTCTCATTCACTTACCTTTTTCTCGACTCAGTACACGAAGCAGAGCTCTACCTTAGCACGAACACAAGAACACCAACTGATTATAGAAAAAAAATCTATCTTTCGGTATAATACTGGATGAGCCGTGACCTACGAAAGTTTAACCATGGCCCGGTAGTGGCCTGACCCATATCGTTGCCACAAGTACGGTTATGCATAAGGTTCAACCCAAAATGAAATAAAAAGTATACTGAAGATAGAGGGCTAGAATTTGGTGTTCGATGATTGTGTTTGATGATTGGAGGGTGGACGATCAACATACTAATTTTCAGCCCTCTAGCCTCAGTCATTTTTAAGATGTGATGGCGGACAGAAAAAGTGCGGATAGAAAAAATGTGCGGAAGGACAAACAAAGTCGGCACAATAGTTTTCTTTTTACAGCAACTGGGACCCTTTTCATCGAATCCACACTACTTCACTTTTAAGAATCCTCGAAAGAGAAACCGTACGTGCAGTTCCCGCTGTACCTCTCACGCAAAGTCACGTCTTCTTATCTATAAGAGTCTCTCTCAGCTTATTTTTGAAAAAAAAAGGTTTACAAAAACTGTACAACGTATCATTTTTTTATGCAATTGGGCCTAAGAGCGTGATGTAGCTTCATGAACAGTTAAATGAAAATGTTTCCGTTTTATGTCAAAATATTCTAGTGATTTTACATTGCTACTGAATGTCTTCGATTTTGTCATTCTTAAAATTATAATTGTTATAGTCTTTGGAAGTCTTGTTATGCAAATATTCTAAATAATTCTAAATAATAATAATTAAAGTATACGATAAGACATCAGCAACAGATAAAACATATATATATGTGTGTGAGCGTGTGTGTGTTAGTGTCCGTGTGGTGTGTGTGTGTGTGTGTGTGTATGGGCCTACGAGCGTGATATAGCTCCATGAACAGTTAAATGAAAATGTTTCTGTTTTATGTCAAAACATTCAAGTGATTTTACATTGCTACTGGATGTCTTCGATTTTATAATTCCTAAAATTATAATTGTTATACTCTTTGAAATTCTTATTATGCAAATACTCTAAATCATAATAATTACAGTATGCGAAAAGACATTAGCAAGCAACAGATAAAACAAAATATTTTTCTTTGATTACAAGGGAGTGACATTTTCTATAAAGAGCCAAATTTGCGTCATCTCTATTGGACCAGTTAAATTAAAAAGGTTCCTACTTTCATCTGAATCGCTGTAGTGATTGTACCTCACTGATGAATGTCTACTCTATTTTATATTTTTTAGGAACAAATTTTCGTTACAGGCTTGGAAAGTCTTATCAGACAATTATTCTAAACAATGTATAGGACAAAAAAAGAAAATAAAAAGAAACAAATGAAAATCTTTCATTACAAACAACATCGGAATTATTCGCCCTACTTCCATCAGAATATTATATGTTGGAGTCTGCCGGTCTACTGTTGGCACTAAGAAATAACAACAAAGTTCCAACCCCAAAATGAAAAGTATAATATAGTAAGAATCAAAAGTAATTAAAGTAACCACTGAACTAGTCAATGTAAATAACTTCTATATAAAAATAAATAACAGCAATTCCCTGAGAAATGATAACAAAGTTAAAACGCCAAAATTAAAAGTATAATAAAGTATGAATCAAAAGTAACTAAAGTAATCACTAAATGTAAACAACTTTCTTCAAAAATAAATAAATAACAGCAATCTTGTACTAGTCCATCCTCCCAGTGACGTAAGAAAAAAGCTAACACTTCGAAGCTGCCTATATCTTCAATATTCAACCAGAGTGTGATATCCACCTATGGCCCCAGGTGAGATATTGCCTCGCGTAGATATTCTGAGCATAAACAATCTTGATGGAACACCTGCCAACTTGGGCACGCGATAAGAAAAGAACAGCGGTAACGGAGAATTACAATGTTATAAAAGTTCAAACAAAAAAAGTAAGGCAATGTTGCTAAAAAACGAACAAAGGTTGCGAGACTTTAAGAGTGAAAACAATGGGTTTTTTATATAAAAAAATGTTGTTTACATCGTAAAGTAGTAGTATGAGCCCTGTTGAATAAATAATATTTAAGCATATTTTTTTTTTTTTTTATAAAATCAATATTTTTTTTCTTAGGAATAGTGAAAATTGCCTAAGCATGAATTGGTCATAATTTAAAAGAAAAATTATTACTGATTTGAGGATTATATGTCATAACTTTTCTCTCTCACTCACGTAATCTCTTCATACACTCACACACAACCCACACATATATGTGTGTGTGTGTTGCTTAGAGAGAGAGAGAGAGAGAGAGAGAGAGAGAGAGAGAGAGAGAGACGAGAGAGGAGGTGACTTGCTTTATTGTCGAGCAAGAACAAGGAATACGTAACATGCATTTTCATATATTTCTGCCCAGATCGACAAGAAATAAAAAAACCTATTACCTTCTACCACATAAAAAAAAAAAAAAAAAAAAAAAAAAAAAAAAAAAACAGACACTCAGAAACCCTTCCCCAAACTCACTCCATTCCTTTAAAGCTTCAAACTAGAACGTCCTCAAGTTTTATACCTGGAATAATCTCCTTTTTCCCCTCTGAAGTTAAATCCTGTCCTTTATCATGGAAATAGGCATTCGCCCCCAAAACTCTTTGCATGTAAATCATT